>NC_059426.1:94828955-95128955 GCF_021028975.2 Sphaerodactylus townsendi | reverse complement strand
ATGTGCTGAGTGTGGAATGTGCTGTACAGTTGCAGCCACCTTATGACAATCCTGTAAGGTCTTTAAGGCATGGACTTTCTTGGTGGTCTCTCATTGAAATACTAACCAACCCTGTTTATCTTCCAAGATTTGACAAGATTAGGCTAGCCTGGGTCATCCAAGTCAGGACAGGGTAGGTATCAGATTTGTATATTCCTAAAAAAACTTTGAATTTAATTCAAATGATATTTTCTACCAGGTGGATTTTTGTTGATTTTTCTCTCACACAGTAGACCCTCACTGCTTTTCACATTGTTCTAGAGCAGTGATGGCGAACCTTTTCAAGACCGAGTGCCCAAATTGCAACCCAAAACCCACTTATTTATTGCAAAGTGCCAACACGGCAATTTAACCTGAATACTGAGGTCTTAGTTTAGAAAAAACGTTTGGTTCCAAGGCACACGTTACTCAGGAGTAAGCCTAGTGAAGCAACCATGCAATGCTTCAAATGGGTGAATCACGATCCTAGGAGGGTTTACTCAGAAGCAAGCCCCATTGCCAGCAACCGAGCTTACTCCCAGGTAAACGATCATGCCTAGGCCAGCCTAGATGTGTGGGGGGGCACTCTGTTTGTGTGTGCCCACAGAGGGGCCTCTGAGCGCCACCTCTGGCACCCGTGCCATAGGTTCGCCACCACTGTTCTAGAGTGTCCTTTGTCCCCCAGGAGCAGCATGATGGTGAATTTAGTGAGCATCAGCAGGAAGGAAAAGACATGAGGAGCCTTCTTGTTTCACTGTTGAAAGTGCCTTCCATTGGCAGAAAATTATCTTTGTGTCCAGCTTGCTACAAATGGAAAGATGTAAGAGATGTATTAAAAAACAGCTTGCCTTCATTTACTGTGCATTTTCATATTCATTCTAGACAAATCAAATTACCATTTATTTGAATGTCAGATTATTACAGTGTTTTGAATAGTCATCAAGTTCATATAAACACGTGCACTTGTGCTGTGGTGGTTTCAGAATCAGTTGCTTAATTGCCTCTCCATCTCTATCTTTTATGGCTTAGCTATATTCTAAGTAGGGCTCTTTTGCCAAAGCTTTCTCTGGTCCTATTCTTTTTCATTCATTTCATACTTGTGAGTACAATGTGCATTATTTCACATTTCTCTGTAATAAATTTAATTTGCCATGTGTCAGCTCAATTATGAAGCTGGCCTAAGTTGTGATGAATATTTCTTGCCACTCATTCTATGCAGAGTGTGCCTCACAATTTAGTAGCATCAGCAAATACAGCTAGCTTGTAGTTGTTCTTCCTTTTTAGGTCATTTCTTTAAAAAAAGTCAGGAACATCATGAACCTTGCAAAATGCTTCTGTTCTTTCCCTCCCCCCCTTTGCATTGGTTAAAGGTCTAAGAAGAGGCACAGGGTATATATACATATATATATTGTTTTTCTGAAGCATGCTCATACCCCAGTCCCTGCTTGACTCATATTCAGAAGCAGCCTGTCACAGAAATTCTTCTTAAAGAACTTCCTAAACCCTAGATAAAATATGTCATACTCATTGTAATTATCTACTTGATAATAGCAAAGTATATTAAAAGAGGTCAATGAGTCATTATCGCCTTTTCCAAGCACAGCCTCTAGTTAGGCCTTTCTGTTCTTTCATGGACACAATATCCAACATTGTACTCACAAGTATGAAATGAATGAAAAAGAATAGGACCAGGAGGAGTTGAGAAGCAAATGAGAACTTGCCTGTGATTTCTCATTTGACAGACTGGTGTAAGGTTTGAGTGAATGGAATTTAGGTATTAGGAAGAAAGAAGAAGATACAAAGGAAAGAGAAAAACTACACACCAAACATTGTTGTGGTGATGTCTTGTTATTTGATTCCTCTTGGCTCATTATGACTTTCATCCCTCCTAGAGCAAAGATAAAAATAGAGCCAAGTTTGATTGCCTGTATTAGAATTAAATTAAATGTGTTACCACCTTTTGAACTTCTCACTGCCTGGCACTCAGCAACAAGCTTGGCAAGAGGGTAAGGGGGAAGAAAAAGGCTTTGCAAAGAAAAGTGGACAGGAGTCAAAATAAGTTCAATAGTATAATGTGTGCAATGTTGTGCAGTGTTGTGCATTGGTTAGAGTATCACTAATATCTGGGAGATCCAGGTTCAAATCCTCACCTGCCATGAAAGATTGCTTGGTGACCTGGCCATTCATATACTTCTAGCCTAATGTACCTCACAGAGAGCAGTTGTAAGGATAAAGTGGAGGAGAGGAGAACAGTGTAAGATAATTTGGGTCCCCAGTGGGAATAAAGGTGGATATAAATAAAATAAAGGAAAATTTAAAAAAAATTCAGGTCCAGACAGCATGATGTGAACAAATTCAAGAGACCAGAGTTTATCAGCGGACTCTTCTTCATTCCAGATAGTAAGCATCTAGTTACAGGCTATAACCTTGCCAAATATTCTTAAAATTTTCTCTCCCCTCCCCCAAGTCTGGAAAAGCATCACTTGGGGATTTGGGATGGTACTGTTTTAAAAGGGATGCTTGGAGAAAATAATTCTCAGCTTCATTCAGCCTTGGCACTTCTCTGTTAAAAGATCTTGAATCCAATTCCCAGTATGCTTTTTTAGCTCTAGGGACTTTTAAATGCCATTTATGGGTCCAACTCCTGAGGGTAGAGACAAACCAAGACAGAAAATCCCCAACAATACTTTTCCATCATGGTAAAAAAGTAATTATAAATTCAGTAAGTAGTCTGCTTCATCCTATCTAACAGCGGTGCTTTCTGTGTTATAAGCTTCTGAACAGGAAATATTTACAGGCATACCCCTTTAAACTTCATCCACTATTTTCAGGTCTCAGTACCCCACCATATAATACAGATTTTTTTCCACACAGCAGCTAATATAATTATCATCCAGGGGAACAGAAATAGAATGGGTGTGCTCCTAAACAAATCAGTCACTTCCCCTACTCCTGTGGTTGAGAAATTGTTGGATCTGTCACATAAGGTTGCTAGCTGGCTTGCAGAAATATGTCCTGCTCCTTTAATAGAGGCATAATGTGTGGAAATGTTCAACTGAAACTTTTCAAGGAATGGAAACAAATAACATCCCGTAAGCATAACATGGTTTTTTTGGCTCTGAGATGTCAATATTTTGTCCTCATACTTAAAATGGCTAAGATTTCCAGCACGCTGAAACCTGTGACAGTTATGTTTATACATATGTTTGTATGTTTGACTGTTTTGGAATCATGGAATACAAAATGGGGGGGGGGGGGCTGTGAGACTTGTGGTGGGAGAATATCATGTTACCCTCCTCCCCCGCCTGTCACCAAGTTCAGCATGGTTCCAGGCCCCACAACCTACCTTTGGGCCTGGCTGCAGTCATGTCCAGTAGCTGCTCCAAGCCCAGAGTACCTCCTGGAGTTCACTTTGGCAAGGTTCGGAGTAGCTCGTGGCAAACGGTAACAGCACAGCTGGGCCTGTGGCAGCTCATGGCATCCACTGCTGCATCTGGACTCTTTAAGAGGGAAGAATGTTCCCAGAAGAAAATCTGTCACTATAAATATATAAGGCTACATCTACTTTTCTTCCAATCAATTATATTCAACTCTACTGTATATCAGAAAGAATTGTTTCATTTCCATCTCATGAAGTTTTAGAGACAAGCTAGAGATAAGAACCTGAGGACTTGCAGTGTGATGCTAATCATTGACCACAATCCCAACACAGACCTAAATACACTTAAACCTATTGACACCAGTGAACTTAAATCCCCTTAACTCTGTGCAAAATTGTAATTCATGTGGGGAGCCATCACAGTTAGCGATGGAGTCATTTCAGTCAATGAAAATACAGGAGATTCTTCAACTAGCTAAGCTGGGCAATAAAAATTCCAAACTACAATCTTTGGCTAGCTTTGTACATATTGCTTACAAATAACGTGATTTGTAAAGAAAAGCACAATATAGGTGAAACAAAGGCTCACCTGCTAGGCAGCTACAATCAAATCCTTGGGCTTTGTCCTGATTTGAGACACATGCTTATCTATCCTTCTGCACCACCCAGCAAGAACCAGTCCACACCTTCAAATGCCCCTTTCCCCAGGCATTTACTGACAATCAAGATTCCCTGGTAAGGATCCATCTCAGCTTTCACACCAGCTACCCGATGCTCTGTGAAGTTATCTTTTCAACTGACAGTTTGGGATTTCCTTTGCACATACCAACTTTACAACACTTGAGACTCAGTGAATTGTAAACTTTCACAACCAATTTGTATGCTATAGATTTTAATACCTGCTCGGTGCTTCAAGTATATTAAAGGGGACAGTCTTTAGCTGCATTTGACAGAAATGACTCCAGACATGGCCTATTTTTCATGTGCTCGTCTACTGTACATGATAATTATTACTTGGCCTTTTAAAATGGATTTTTCTTTATGAATCTATTTTAGCTTCACTTGAAATAATATGCCATACTTTACCACGATGAAAAGGTAAGCTGCTTCTGTTTTCTAGTTCATCTAACTAGAAATCTAATAATGTATTGTTTTAAACTATGCAGACTAAAGACAATTATGAAATACATACATGAAAGAGGGAGGATATTGATTTCCCTGAGCAACTAGTAATCTAAGGACCAAAATTGCTTAGTAAAATCATATAATAGAGTTATTTTTGGACAATGTTATGGCAGGTAGGAAACTGCAGTTTTTGAGTGTGCCTCAAATAAATAATATGTCCTGTACATAGAAATCATCACATGGGGTTGGGGGGAGGACTAACCTAGAACTTTTATTTCAGGAATGCTAATTTTCTCTGTGCAGGGTTGATTTATTTAAAATATTTATAAGCATGTATTTCTCTCAAAATCTAGGATCTAAAGCGGGTAACAAAATAAAATTTAAGCCAAAAATAGTTAAAACTTATAACAATGGTTCTGTATCCCACAACAATGAGTTTTGTTTCTATCCAAAAACCTCTGCGACAGTTGGTCATATATCATGAAAGTAATGCTGTACCTATCTATGATTGATCCTATATTTCCTGACGGCACAGATAATAGGACAGGGTCAGGTTTGGTATCAAAAGCATACAGTGTTTTTCTTTTAAAATAATTATTCAAAGATAACAGGAAATCAAAATTCCTCTAGGTGAGTGACAAATGGTTGGATTCTACAACATTATTTCTTTTCTGCTTCTCTCTAACTATTGTTGATACTGACCTCCTCTGTGGCATTCTGCTAGACCTGAGTTTGTGGACCCTGAGTGAAATAGTATAAGAAGTGGAACAGAGTTGCCTGAGCCAAAGCAGAGCCGACATTCTTGCTGACAGTTCTTAAGGCTCCTTGTCTCCAGTGTTGAGATAGGAGAGGCTGCGAATGATGGGGAAAATTCTGAAAAAAAGAGAGGGGAAAAATACCAATCCCTTTAGTCCTTTTTGATGTGTGAGCAAAGCAGCAAGTAGCCAATCAGTATCTATGGGACAGCCAGATGGGAGAAGAAATGAAAGAGAGAGAAAAAAAGAAGAGACTATCAATTTTTAATTAGACAGAGCTTGCCATTCCAGAGTGATAGGTTAGAGAGATCCAATCTCAGGAGACTTCAGAAATCTCAGGTTCTGCCTTTTGAGTAAGGACAGCTGAAAATGGTAGAGGGTTGGAGCCATGATTTTGTTGCCAGAGGAGTGTGCTGAAAAAGTCAGTTTCTAGGAGGCTGTGGTATCTTACAGACTAGTTTTTTGGGCGGAACATAACTATTAACTGCTCTTTGCACCCCTAAATTATCACTTGTAATCTTATAAGTAAATGGGCCTCGCATGAATGTGTTGCACCTGTAAATAGTTTCTGTACTCCTTTTCGAACCACCTTATTCTCGTATACCTGGGAATAAAGAAAAGTGTTCCTTTTCTGTTTCCCTGAACTTGTTACAGTCAGAAGCCAGTTGGGTTTGTCAGTTTGGGATAGAAACCACACTGGTGACGCTTAACATCATACTACTTCTGTTTCAATGTCAGTTAAAAACCCGACCTTCACAGAGGCCTTGTCCTATGAATGGGACAGCACCAGAGGAGTAGGGAGGAAAAATGGCACCTGGAGCAACACTTGCTCTGGGCACCCCTCACCACACCTCACTTACTTTAGGTGGCAGCGGTCCCAGGCAGCCTGGCAGGGTCTGGCAGGGCAGGGCCAAGGGGTGCCCAGCAACGGTCCCACCAGGCTGCTCCTTCAGCTGGCAGAGCCTCTGCCGACTGAACAAGCAGCCTGGCAGGGCCAGGCTGGGTTGAGGGGGGAAGGAGAAGGGGTTTGGGGGCGATTTTTCACATGTGACATGAATGGTGGCCACCTAGGGTGTTTGTCTCCAGGAAACCCTGTGGAACCTCTGCCTCTGCTCTGGTGGAAGATGCAGTTCTCCAAAAAGAAGGCCTACTAATGCCCTGAGAGGTGAGACAGGATCCAACCCAATTCTAAGCGACCTTGAAAGAAAGCGTTAAAATGTTTTAGATACAAATAAATGCATTTTAAAGAATGTTAGGAAAATACAGCACATCTGCTTGTTATACCATAATTTGCAACAGGTGAGTTGCCATGTTCAGATAGGCAGCCAACCTAGGCTTGGGAACAGACTTGCCAACAATACCACTTCAGACTGTCTCATCATGTTGTGCAATGCCTAGGGTTTTCCTACAACTCTATGGTAAACATTATAGAGATCCAGGAAATTCCTAGAGAATCCCATGATGTAGTTTTGTCATTTCTGGGTTCCCAGCCAGAAATGACATAGTGGCATCATGCAATTCTAGTCCCCCCCTCCCAAATTCCCTCCTCTTCTTCATTAAGCACATGTGGAGAGATGGGCAGTGATGGCAAGGGTTCCACTGCTGACACTGGATATCTGGCAGTCCTATGTTCAGGTCACTCAATCCCGAATTCTTGATGGGGGAAGAGAATAATACATAGTCCTTTTATTCAGCTCCCTACTAGTTGCCAGCCTGTGATGTGTTTTAGACAGCTGGGTCATACATTATATTACTTGTACACCTAGATTTGAGTATACAATCAAAATGTAATGTATGAATAAGACAATCAGTTTTGTAAGAACATTTTTCATGTAAGTTCATTTATCAACAAGCCAGTGCTGGCTACCTATCCCACCAAACATACACTCAATTGCAATCCCCAGTTTGTTGACATAATGCACAGATGGGCCTACAATCACCATAAGAAGCTGAGGTACTAGTCTATCTGTTCAGTGTTGTCTGTTGTAACAGGTGATGACTCTCCAGGGCCTTGGAAAGACAATGGTCTTCCTCAGAACTTGCTACCAGAGATCCTTTAACAGAAGATTCCCAGCAATGAATTGAGCATTCTGCAGTTAGGATGTGAGCTCTGTCATTGAGCCAACACCCATTCCCATGAAGTCCTATACCATACAGCTCTTCTCTCTGCAAGACAGATAGACAAAAAATGCTAGAAACACTGGGATTTATTGTTAAATATCTTTGCAATTTTGAAAAGTAAATAATGGGGGCAAGAAAGAAAACAAAGGCCAAGAGCATGCCGCTTTAAAGAAATCAATAACTCACTCTCTGCAAACATAGGCTTTCCACCACAATAGCCTCACAGCACCATTTTAGTACTCCATGCTCCACTCAGTCATTTGCTCACTGCAGGCATTTTGTGCCAATTAAATTTCTGTCACTGCTACATTGAAGCAACAGTGTGTCATTTTTCGAAGGATGTATGTGGGGGAATGGAGCTTAAGTAATGTACAAGACCAGATACAAAAGAGAAGAAGCAGAGGAGATAGGTGGGCAAATATCAACTTGAATTTCTACTGTACTGAACCATGTATGCCCAAACTGGGTAGCTAGACTTTAAAAAACAAACACCTTGCACAGACTGATTGGAATTGACAATTCAAGTTGCTCACATTGAAAATGGGGTATCACTCAGCTTAGAACTTCTGTATGCCTCTTAGAGGGTGCAAGATTAGTGCAAAAGAAAGAAATTTTTATTGTCGGTGGTGTAGCACCAACAGGGCTGGGGGGGAACAATGCCCCGGGTGTTCGCTGCAGTGAGGGCGTGGCCGGGATTCCAGGGGATCCAGGGGTATTCCGGGGCAGGGGCAGACAGCGCTGCGGCAGGGCCGCAGGGTGTGCATGTGCCCTGGGCACAGTTTCCCCGTGCTCCGCCCCTGCTTATTGTACAAATGTACATCAGAACTAAAATCCTTCTGTACCATGGAAGAAGGATAGAGATGAAGGGGATAAGCTTTCCACCATGCTACTGGCATACAGCTGCTTTGAAATCAGAACTGTCATGCACTTGATTTGATAATAGTAACATTTCTTCAATATCCTAGGAAATATGTATATGTGGCATTATTGAATATCAGCTTATTGTAGTAAAGTGCTCTGAAAAATCATAGAAATCAAAGCAATTTGATGGCTTTAAAGAAACAAATCTCATAATGGCAGTTTCCTTCCTCGACAAAGCAGGTGGAAGAAACACGGAAAAGATGGGTACGAAGTTTTCAATGAAACATTTTTCAGAGCTCATTAGAGTTAGATAACCTGGATGTGATCAGAGCATGCATCATGATCAGATCAAATTTCAGAGGAAGAGCTGTAGTTAGAGAAGCAGCCAAAGCTGGCAAAAGATGCTATGTGCTGTGACTTTGTCACTGACTAACAGGGATATAAAACAAGTACAGCAAGAAGGAATCATTAATAATGCTACTATGAAAGGTGAACAATGAGGTGATGTCATTAGACAGGATAGGGCCGCTTATCTTCTTGCTGATGTAGATTGAGCCCTGGTGGATTTCTTACTGCACTGGTAAAGGAACTGGCAAGGGTCAGCCGTGCAAAAGGGTCAAGTGTATCTGATAATAATAGCAAAGATTGGAGACTCAGACAGGAACCCCTCTGGAGGTTTATAGAACAGTGACTGAAAAGCCAAAAGCAGCATAAACAAGGACTTATCTCGCTGGTCTGCAACTGTTCAAGAAATCTTTGATCCATGATTCTGAGCAGAATGGGGGGCAGGGGTGACATACTATGAATTTTTGTCACACTGAAAGCTGAGTTAGGTAGCTTGTAATGCTTTTGTCTTGTCAGTGTGAAATACATGTTCACTACCCAGATTGACTCTTGATTATTACCTTAGCATCCAGAGTATTTCTGGTAGTAGAATACTTGCAAGGGCAGTAGTAACAGAACAAGAAGGGGGAAAGTGTGAAGGATGTCTTTTTATTCATGTTAGGGATTTTGTCTGTCTCTCACTGACATTACCTCTTCCCTCTAGACACATAACTGGCATGTACGGTATTCTGAAGATGTATCAACATAGAGAAAGGGAATCAACCACGTCTCCTAGTATTAATCTCCTGCTTCAATAGACACTGTGAGTGAATCAAAGCTATCACTCTGCAGTTCAGTTCTGAGTCAGTCGCTATCAAAAAGATGCTATTTCAAGAACATCTTCTGTCTGTTTGAATGGACAGAAGTGTTACTACTTATAGTGATGTTGACCATTCCTTCAGAACAAGTAATGGGAGGGGAAGAGACAACAAAATTGTCATTAAAGACCTCCATCCATATGTTCCTTTTCATTTGCTCTGTACCCCTCCCCCCATTTATTGACATATGATCAATGGGGGAAGGTCTGGGGCCTGTTCTGTAGTGGTACTTATCAGTGGTGGGATTCAAATAAATTAACAACTGGTTCTGGTGGTGGGATTCAAATCATTTAGCATCTGGTTGTTTACAAGCACCATTTTAACAAGCAGTTCTGCTGAAGTGGTGTGAACCTGCTGAATCCCACTACTGGTACTTATCTTGTAGAACAGGTTGTCTTCAGAAGACTTCTGTAGTTTCCTTCCAGTACAGGCAGAGAAAGATCTTTTCCTACATCTTCTCCCTAAGATGCATCCATCTGAAAATAGTAAGAATTTGAATCATCTCTGCTTGTGAAGCAGATAATTTACCAGTGAGACACTTCCCCCATGTCAGAAGTAGGTGACTTGTCTTAGGCAGATTCCCCATTGGCCTAAAAACAGTGGTGTGAAAGCGGTGTAAAATGGTTTAAAACAATGTAAAAGGGTTTATATCATTTTCATACCATTTTCACACTGCTGTTTTTGGCCCATGCGGAGTCCACCTTAGAGAAAGACTAAATCCATTGGTAAATCATCTTAGCAAAAACCTTAGGCAACCCTACTTTCTGAATATACTAGACAATATATCTTGACAACACATGTTAAAGGTCATTTGTTCTTGCGCTCTGTACATAAGAGAACAAGGACAAGTATGAACCATGCCTGACATCTTACTAGTGAGTTAGACCTAAATGATTGTTCCCTTGCAAAGACTGAAAAGAATTATCTTCTTGGCTTGGGCATTATGTAAATTCCTTCTTGGCCAACATGAACTCCGTGTGAGGCTCTGTCACCAGGAAACACAGAGGTCAAGGCCTGTGACCACTGCCGTCTGGAGAAATCTGAAAGAGCATCAGTTGAGCACTTCATTCAACATCACACTTCACTTTAGTGACTTCTCAAGAAATGAATTTCTGAAACTGACTGTAGGATTTCACCCTTCCTGTGAAATCCTGTTCTCTTTTGTGACACCAACTGGTCTTGAAATGCTGCGAAACTGCTGACAGAAGAGATACCAGAAAACAGTTTTAAAACTTGCCAAGGGTTTGTATATGTGTGTGTCCAGAGGTGTTATTTTTAGCCTTCCAAACAGCTAAAGGTCATGTAGCACTTGATGGGAAAAATTACAGAAGACACAGAAGATTTAGAAGTGTTTGAGGGAACCTCTGAAATGAAAGGTAACATATTTTGGAGTGAGCTGGAGGGGACAAAGCCTGATGGATGGGATGTCAGCCCAGTGGTCATCACAGGGGGAGAGGGCACAGTCTGTATTAGCAGGAGATATGAATGGAATGAAAAAGATAAATGAAACACAATACAGCCAAAACAAGCAGAGGCTCCAACCCCAGACACACTGTAGTAGCATACAGTCTCAGAGATGCAACTGAGCTTTACATTAAAATGAAGTGACAAAATCATCAGGAGAGAAATGAGAATGACCAGCTAAACCCGGAGGAGGAATGGTATGAGAAGTGAGTCAAAAGTACTAAAGACCTGCCTGGGGTTAGTGCTGCTGGACTGCAAATTATGAACAGATACTCAGAAAATGGCCAGAGAGGCTAGAGGGAGAACTTCAGCAAAAACAAAACTGTTTATAGTGGCTACTGAGACCCACAGTATCAAATACATGAGATTAAAGCAGCTACAGTATGAAAGCAGTCAGGGAAAAAACAGAAATTCTTCAACATATTCGTCTATACATGAGGCCAAAGTTCTCTAGCAGCCCCTGAAACAATGTTATTTAAAATTGTTGTTGGATGTTCAATGAGGACAGGCCCATTAATAGAATGGAATCGAATCGATGGCCTTTTTTGCATGGTCAAAATGCCCCGGGGTAGATCCAGGAGCTTAGGTGCCGGCCACCAATTGCACAGTGCGCAGTGCGCAGGCCTCCTCCAAAACGAAGGCTGCACTGGGGAACGGCTGGCCGCTGATTGCAGTGCATGTGCAGTGCACAGTCCTCCCCCAAAGCGAAGGGTGTGCCGGGGGCCAGCCAGCCGCTGATAGCGCTGCGTATGGGGCGTCATGGGGGCAACGGGCAGCAGCTCCATGGCTAGGCTCCCTAAAGGCCCGGTGGAACAACTCAGTTTTACAGGCCCTGCAGAATTCCTCAAGGTCCCGCAGGGCCCTAACAGTCGGAGGAAGAGAGTATCTGAACCTGAACATTTACAAGGCAAGTTCTATGTGAAATTGACAAAGCTGACCTTATTGCCCTAGCTTGTTATATGTGCTTCAATTTACATTGGTAGTTTGATGTGAAAAAGAAAGGAGGGTGGGAGAAAATGGTGAAGGAGAAGTTGGGTGACTATACAGATGCATGGATAAGAGCCAGATCTTTGGTGGAGCAGTGTAATAAAGACCATTTTAACATGATTGCATTTGAACATGATGGCTTAGAAGCAGAAAAAAAATCATGGTAAAAGTGTTTGGAAAACAACAGAGGAAAAATGAAGGGAAAACATTTCCTGAACCAAATGGAAGAAATAGCATGTGGAACTGAAAGAAAAAAACAGCATTTGGTGGCGAGATTCATTGTAAACAACTCATATGGAACAACATACTTTTGTTTGCTGCTTCCTTCTAGGAATATCAGTACATTGTGGCCAGAGAATCCTAGTCTGATCCTACAGGGCACCTCCCCCCCCCTTTTAAAGCTTTTTTTAAGCAGCCAACCTGACACAAATCAACTATGAAATCAGAAAATATAATTATGGTCAGTTCATCCCTTAATTAAATTTGTCTTCTTTGGAATCTATAGAGTAGTTTAATTAGTAAAATCTTGAACAACATGCATATACATAGTAGGCCCATTGTGAAGTATAAACTGCAGAATATTTCTGTTTCTTTGCCAGACATAGACTGAGATTACAGTTAACAAAATAATCATTGGCCATTTATGCATACAGTGCTTACCTCATGGCTGTTTACTTCATAGTGGGTTTTTTCCTGCTTTTGTTGTTGTTGTTGTTTTAACAGAGAATTCTCCAACTGCAAATGTTCCCTATCCAAGCTGGTCCTCCATTTTGCCTGCACCCCACTTACTTGTTTTATCCATTCAAACTCCATCTGGGGAGTTTGTCTGCCACTTTGTTTTGTTTGGGGGAGGGGGTGCTGTCTTTGGCATAGCATTAATTTGTAAGACAATTCCAGTTTTAGGTCAGTTTCAAAAGTCCATCAGTCAAACAATAGACCCTCAGCATGAAACTTTTTTTGTGTGATCACTGTTTGGCTGTTTCTGCATGGGCAAAAAACAGCACCCTAGGGATGGTAAAAACACTGTTCCTGGGGGGCTGTTCGCACAGCAGCGCAAAAACACTACTTTCAAAACTCACTCAATGAGTGAGGGGTTTTTTGGAAAGCAGTGTCTTCCACATGGTGCCAAGCGAGTGGCACCGGGTGGAAGGTGAGGTTTTTCCCCACACTGTTTTTTCTCCGCTCTTACCTCCTGTCAGCTACCATCACTGTGCAGAGGTCAGGGGAAATGCCTGCTGGCCTCTATCACTGGAGGCATCACCATGGCCATGGAGGCGTGCCCCCTGGCCTCTGTACAGCGACAGCAGCCAAGAGGAGGTAAGAGCGAAAAAAAGTGGCGGCCCCATCCAAAGGTGGCCCTGCGGGTTGCTGGGGCACTGGAGCTGTTTGCAGAACAGTGTGTGAACAGCTCTGGGGGGTGCACCAACTGCTACTATGTTGGTGCACCCCCGCTTGCCCGCCCATGCAGAAAGGACCTCTGCATGAGTGCTGAGGGCCAAATGAGAGCAAATGATCTGGAACTGGTCTCTAGATAGCAGTAATTTTCCAATAATAAAGAATTAAAATCCAACCTGAGTTATATCTGTTATTCAACATAGTCTATATGATATATCCAACTGAAATAAGTTCAGCATTTGATAATTATCAGAAATGTGCCTTGCTGGCTGATTTCAGTTTCCTGGGCAGGAAAGAAGCAGAAAGTGGAGAGAGTGACTCAGCAAATATTAACTTGAGGGGCATTATCCAAGCAGAATAGTTTGCTGATGTTATTTCTGACAAGATCATCACAGCTGGCATTTCTGTACACAGGGTTCCTGCTTTTTGTCAGTCATTGTACTAGCAGTGGCCTTGGGAGGAATCTCTAATTCTGTATTAAGCAGTGGTTCCTTGTCCCATCAATTAGGGTGCATCTGATAGGAAAGGAGAAATTTTACTTTCACCAGTTGGTAATATAGACAGATATGCATAGATTGATAGAAGCTGAGGTTCTGACTACATTCCCTTCCCTTCGGCATGCCTGCTCTGCTGTTGGATAATAACGAACTAGGATCTCACCAAAATAATGTTGTTATTTAATATTTAATATAATTGTTAATATAACTAATGCAACCAACATAATTTCTTGTAGTCAATAATTGATTGTTATTCTAGCATCTCAGTGTCTGATTTTAGTTCCTTGGACTGTGGTAAATAAAAGAGTGACAAAGCTGATATACACATGATGGAAGAAGAAGAGTTGGTTTTTATAACCCGCTTTTCTCTCCTGTAAAAAGGCTCAAAACAGTTTGCAATGGACTTCCATTCCCCTCTTCACAACAGGCACCTTAAGTGAGTCTGAGAGCCTGAGACAGTTCTGAGAGAACTGAGACTAGCCCAAGGTCACCTAGCAGGCTCCTTGTGGAAGAACAGGGGAAAAAACACAGTTCACCAGATAAGGCTTCACCATTCATGCGGAGGAGCGGGGGAATCAAACCTGGTTCTCCAGATTAGAATCCACTCCTCTCAATCACTTCACCACACACTGGGCAGTTGTGTTTGCAAAATAAAACAGGATTGCAGTGGCAGCTTAAAGTTTTACAAAATTTATTCCAGTGTAAGCGTTTAGGAGTTGAGTGAATCTGATGAAGAGTCATGACGAAAGCTGATGTCAGAATGAATTTTGTTAGTTTGTTTTATTAGGCATGTAAAAGACATTATCCAAACAGTTAGCAGATTTTCCACTGAGCAAGATTGTGCCCACTGGTACTTTGTTTTTACTGCCTGTGCAGACTGGAGCAGGGATAGAAAAAGAGGCAAAAGCTTTGCTTGCACCTGGCAATAGGCAGCTCGTTGTAGTCTAGGGGATGTGGGGACAGAGGCTAATGCATCACACCTTGACAATAAATGCAGACTTCTCTTTCTCAGAGACAGTTGCTCTTTGAGGATTTGAACTGTCCCAGTGTGTAGCAGTATTTTGATTATATCACCATTTTTCTTGCTGATCATGCATGTTTTCAGAAGTCTATGAGACTGCGCACTTTCCCACTGTTTGTGAAGTCTGGTTGCATAAGGTTACGTTAATCCATGACAGTTAATTGAAGCAGTTGCAGAAAATGTAGATTAACTGCCTTTCAAAACAGATTAAGAATTACGTATAACCTGCCAACCTTGCTTTAGAAAAGATAATGAGGACGTATTAGAGGTATTCTCATATATACCTATTGATTATCTTATGCATAGGAACTAATCACTTAATTAGGTAGTAATCACCTGATTAAGGTAGAAGAGATGGGCAGCCCAATGCAGAGCCCTGAGGCAGCCAGGGACAGCATTGCTGCAACATCGCCCTGCTGGCTCTAGTGGGCTTTTTGACAGTGCAGGGAGGCAGCCCCCCCCCACACACACACACTCCCTGCCACCAAAACACCCTCTGTTGGGCTCAATGGAGTGGCATAAATCCAAGCCCTGGGTGATGGCATCCCAGGAGGCAAAGCTGAGGTGGAAGTCAACTAAAATCGGCTCCACCCGCAGTCATGCTCCTGGAACGTCCCCACTATGCTGGCAGACCCAGCAGGGTACAGCAGTGGCCATTCTGGCCATTGTGGAGGGCTGCAGCAACCACCCACTGGCGAATTTGTCCCTCCACCAGGGCAACTGCCCCATGGAGGGCAAATCCTCTGGTGTAGGATCCACTGCCTGTACAATTCCTTAAGTCTCCCTCTTCCCCAGATTGGGCAGTAAGTATGTGTGATGTGGGCTTTTTTTGACAATCCCTAAAAGTAGTGAGACAATAATATGAAATCTGGCTTGTTTTTAAAACATTACTTGCTATAATATGATTAAGGAATGTTAGGAACTTTGATAATTTTAGCACTAGTTTTTACACTAACTATACTATAAATTTTCACATGCTTGTATTTTTAACACATTTCTTTTTTCAATAAAAGATACGGTCTCTGACATTTTTTAAATCTGGGTTTCTGGTTTATTTATTCATTTAGTTCATTTGTAGTTTGCCTTTGTCTCCAATGGACACCCAAAGTAGCTTCCATCATTCTCCTTTCCTCTACTTTATCTTCACAACAACCCTGTGAGGTAGGTTAAGCTGAGAGAGAGTGACTGGACCAAGATCATCCAGTGAGCTTTCGCTACATGAGTGGGGATTTGAACCCTGATCTCTCAGGTAGTACTCTGACAACCTTAACCACTACACCACCCTAGCTCTCACGGTTTTAGTTTAAAGAACAAAACCCACATCTAATTCATTTGTATTACATTTAAAGGTAGATAGCCTTTAAAAGATAAATCCTGGAGAAATCTGCTGCTAAATGTTTTGAACACAGTCTTATAGGAACTGTTTAGTCCAGATGAGATAATTTCTCATTTAGATTGAGTAGAATGCTTCACACTTCCAAAGTTTGATTCCCCCCCCCCCCCGCCGGTTTTTTAAAATAGAAAAATTGGGAAATTTGTGGGATCACCGAAAAAAAATTCTTATGATATATTTTCTTTCTTTGAGTGACCCAAACCTTGTTGTACAAAGCATTTGATTCATTCCAAATGTACAGTATGAAAAGGTTTAAGGCTTTCTCAATTTTTCCAGTGCTGCTGCTTTTCCTTTAGAACTCACCAAGGTGGAACGTAAAGACCTTTTCCGCATCAGCTGGCCCAGGAATCCCTGTGCTGCCCTCTAGCACCCCCCCAAATTCCTCACTGCCCTCTTGATGTTTCCACCATCCCTGGAGTGTGGTACTGCCCACTTTGGGAATCCCTACTCTAGATCCAGGCTTTTCCAGGGACTATGGTCAAAAAAACCTTGCAATAACTGGTTTTCATGCTGGTATCCCCTCTTCATGACCTAGAAGGAATAAAAACTGGAAGTGATAATTTTTCCAGTCCATCATTGTGGAAGTGAACTGGCTATGAACTTTAGCTATAGTATATTGATGCTATGGTGACATGGAACATGACAGAAGATATGTTGTCATTGAATACACATCTATGACAGTTCTCCATATTGGTTACATTGCGAGCCAAGTGGCTGAATTTGCCCATGCAATCCTGACTGTTGTAACATGGGCAGTTTCTTCTTATGTTTTAGGTAGAGTACTGAGAAGATATGAACAGAAAAGTAACTTCAAGGGGAGGAACAATATGTCACAATCAAAATCAGATATCAGACAATACTTTACATGGAGATGTCTATTTAACCTAAGCAGCTCATTGTTCTTCTATCTACAGTCTCTGGAATGTCACTGATCTCTCCCATGTATAAAAATCCAGATTCAAACCTTTTCATTTCAGCAGGAGCAGGAGAGGTACCAGTGACTGTTCTGACAAGATTAAGTAATGAACAACAAGCAGAGTAGTGGGCTCAGTTGTTCTTTGATGGTCAGAAATTTACTCTACGGTCCTTTCCGCACAGGCATTTTATGGCGCCCTGGGGACGGCAAAAACGCTGTCCCCAGGGAGCTATTCACACAGGGGGCGCAGCTGCTTTGCAGCCGCGCCGCCCTCGCGCCGCCCGACCGGCACAAAGCGGGCATTTCCCAACCTCGCTCGGGGAGCGAGGTTGTTGGGAAATGCCAGCTTGGAGCCGCTGCCGTGCGAATGGCAGCGGCTCCAAGGCGCCCTCCCCCCCCACTCCAACCCATCACTTGCCTGGTCCCTGGCTCTCCGGCACGTCGCCGAGGCCTGGGGACATGCCCCCCTGCCCTGCGATGCTCAAGCAGGCGCGCAGGGCCAGGGGGCATGTCTCCAGGCCTCGGCGACGTGCTGGAGGGCCAGGGACAAGCCGGGTCGGCAGGGCGACGGCGCTCCATGGCGACGTCGTCCCAGCCGGTTCTGGGACCATCCATGTGGACGGTCCCAGCATCGTCGGGTCGATGTGGATTATGCCGACCCAACCCCTTCCGCCTCCGTGCGGAAGGGGCCTACCAGAGAATTATACTCATATACCACGGCATGTGAACTCAAAGATATTGAGAAAAGCATGGGGCTTTAACATGGACTTTACCTCCATATAATAGCTGCTGTGATTACACAGAGTTGTTACGAGCCTTTCAATATCAATATTTTTTATTTTTGTTTATGTTGCCGCTGAAGATGGCAAATACATAACATTTGTTCAATCATTATTAAGCCAGATGATGACAGTCTTACTTCCATGCTCCAGATGGTGCTTATGTACTTGAACAAGACTGACAAGAGCAAGATAACACTTGCTGCAGTTGGCTCTTTTAAACACATGCCATTACAAAGCCTGCCCAACTAAAATGAATCACATACTTCAGTGTTTGGTCATCAGATAGAACAGTGGTCTATGGATGCAGCTGGTAAGGATGATTATATTGTATCAATCAGGTAGTTCAGGGTAAGCACTAAGTATATTGTAAAATATGTTGGAAAGTATACTGTAAACAATAAATAAGGATGACATATCTTGTTGTTTGAGCTTTGTGACAAAGTGTGATTTACTGCAAATAAAATATCCCCAAGTGCAAAGGCCAAGAGTAAAAGTTAGAAAAGATTGCTTTTCTATGTGCTGAGAAAATGCTATGTGCTGAGAAAGCAATGTGCTGAGAAAAGAAGGAAAGAAGGGTAGCACCTTCTAGCCTTGGCTGAGGAGCAATGATGGCTATCATTCTTAGAAATGCGAACATGCAGAAATAAGCAATATTCAGAACATCTATGGTCTGAACTCACAATAAGTGAAAGTGCAGAACCTTAGAAAACATTCTGCATGGCTGGCTAAACAATGAAGTCCATGACATAATGAACATAGCTCATTATGAAAGGATTTATGCATCCCTAGGCCACCTTTCTACCATTAAATGGGCATTTTACTGATTTTTTAAAAACAATATGAAGAAATATGAATGAATTAGATATGTTTAATCTGGAGAAAAAATGAATAAAACAAGTCAGTTTTCCAATATTTTAGATCGAGGATAGGAAAAAAGCCAGTGGTTCCAGACAATCAGTATGGTATAGTGATCAGAGTGTCAGACTAGGATTTGGGAGACCCAAGCTTGAATCCCTGTTCTGCCATAGATGTTCGCTGGGTGACCTGGGCCCATCACACACTCTTAGCCTAACCTACCTCACAGGGTTATAGTGAGGATAAAATGGAGGAAAGGCGAATAATGTAAGCTGCTTTGAGTCTCCATTGATGACAAAGGGGAATGCATAAATGGAATAGGTAAATAAATACATACCGGTAAGTAAATATTGGAAAGTAACTTTAGATTAAGAAATTAGGTTAAGAATAACCAAGTTAAGATGACATAAATTGCTTTGGAAAGATTACAGAATCTCTTTTTGCAGACTCTGTCATTTATCCATTGGGGACAGTTGACATATTGGATAAATGGATAAATGGCTTTATGACTCAATAGATAAATGACCAACATCTTAAAAATCTACCTTAGGATGTGGAACTGAATTAGGTGGTTCTTCAGATCATATGGTTCTGTCCTGATCATATGGCATGTCCTAGAAAACTTTTTGCAGTTATCAGAGGCCGTTTCCGCACGGCAGCGGAAACTGGCTGGAGTCGGCAACTTCTACAGCGCCCGACCCGAAGCGTTACACTAAGGACCGTCATACCCGGACAGTCCCGGGAAGAGGCGGCCAGCCGGCGCTGCGGAGCGCCGGTGCTCGCACGACCCGGCTTGTCCCTGGGCCTCCGGCGCGTCGCCGAGGCCTGGGGACATGCCCCCCTGGCCCTGCGCGCCTGCTCGAGCGGCACAGGGCAGGGCGAAATGTCCCCAGGCCTCGGCGATGCGAAGGCCCAAGAACAATTCGTGAATGCGGTGGGGGAGGCGCCCGTGAAGCGCTGCCGTTAAACCGGCGGCGGCTTCATGGCGGCGAAATTCGAAAGAGCGCTTCCCTAAGCGTTCTGGGAATAAGCCCGGCTAGCGGAGCTTTAGCCAGGCGGTGCAAGAGGCGGCGAGCTGCGCTGCAGCTTCGCCCGTCGCGAGAATAGGCTGACCTGGAGGCGGTGTTTTACCATCTCCAGGCCGTCATTTTTTTCTACCACGATAAGAGAAACGGCCAGAGTGACTATCCATAATTCAGTCCAGTTTAAAGAATGGGACTGACTTACACAGTAAATTGAGCCTATCTGGTATCTGTTAACATGGGAATTCTCAAACAGATTAGGATGAATGTAGGAGTCTTTGGAAGGTACATGAAAAAAGATGTTGGAAAATGATGGTGAACATTAGCCTAAATATGGGATGGTGATGATGAAGAAGAGCTTGAGTTATACCCCACTTTCTTTCTTGTAACTCAGTCCTGTTTCCTGGTGCAAATGGGCTTAGACAAAGTCGGAAATCCATTGATAGTTCTCCCTAACCTTGTGTTTTGGGACAACTGTTTTGCATATACTTTTGATTTTTATTTGTTCATTTTAGTGAATTACCCAACAGTTTTTCTTTCTTCAACTTAAGAGAGAGATAATTTGGTGATTTTTAAAAAGTATCATCAGATAACAATTCTATGAAATGTTCTCAGAATGCCAGTGTTTTTATTATGTTTTGCAGAACTCAAAAAATAAATTTTCTTGGCATTATTTCTATCATAGTGATTCTATTGGGTTCTCAGACATTATGGACTATGAGAAAAAAATCTGGACTCATGCTTGCTTCTGCTTTTCACCCTGCCAGTCATAGCGGAATCTCTGGTACAGCAGGCTGCAGGTACAGTAGGAGGGCATGCTGAATAAAATACATACCACAGCTGTACCTGGGCTTGTCAGAGAGCCAATTTGCTTTACACCAGTCTGTTCTCCACTGTTTCCTGGTCATAGTCCATCTGTTTCAGATTCATAAAATGCTGAAGAACACAAATATCTCAGCTTATTATAGTCACCATACTTCAATTAAATTCTGATTGTAGAGCTATGCTTAACAGTAACACTGGTAATGCATCTCCTTCACAATTGTTGATAAATAGATGCCAGCCCATGGATTCTTCTGAAACATTTGGAACCTTTTCTCAACAAAAGCTTGCACATATGGTGCACCTGTCCAGCATACTCCACTCACAAAGGGAAGAAAACAGAGTTATTAGGTTACAAAAACAGATTAGCCAAGAAACCACATATAGTGGGAGATGCCACAGTGGGCATAGTTAAAAGAAAAATAAACCAATCACTTATTAATCTGCCAAGAAGATGAGTGCTTTAGTTTTCAATATAGGTTAGCAGGAACACAGACCAAAAAAACCCCCACACTGTCATTAGGAATGGTTTGTCTTATTCGTGTACCTTTTTCTCCACTGGAGGTGAAATGCTTAACTTTGCAAGGTCACTTGTGTAAGATTGGGAAATTAGAAGAGTTTAGCAGGCTGCCTATAGCTGATTTAATAGGAACAGACTTTAAATGGAAAAAAGTAGGTGAGGGGTATAGCCCCAGGATATTTGCTAAGGCTGCATACAGTACCTATGATTAAACCAACTGTCCTCTGGATGTCATCATTGCTCTTTTCATACATTCTTGGTTAAAAGTACATTAATCTAGAATCTAGTTGCTGTCAAAGAAAAGCTCTTTTGTAGGCTACTAGTAGTTCAGAGCATCTATAACTAGCATTTACTATATGGTAGCATAAATCAAGATTATAATCCAGAGAAAATTAAGTATGTCTAAATCTTACTGAAATCTGTAGGAAGAGAATGTTTCAATTCATTCTTAAATCTCATTAATTTCAAAGATTTACATTTTATACTAGCTATTTAGAGGATAGTTGAAAAGTTTTCATTTGGTGACCCTACTGTGGTGAAGAAAATTCACCATGTGTATCCAGCTCCGTATAGACAGGCTCCATGCCACTGTTACACATTTTGTAAACCATGTTACATTATAAAGATACATGATAGATGAAGAATGAGCCCTGCTGGATCAGAAAAAAAGGTCCATTTGTCTGGCATTCTCAGTGGCTAACCACTGAGTTTTCCACAGTGACAAGGGGCACTTTCACACATGTGGAATAATGCACTTTCAATGCACTTTCAATGCACTTTGCAGCTGGATTTTACTGTACGAAATTGCAAACAGTTGTGAAAGTGGATTGAAAGTGCATTATTCTGCATGTGCGGAAGTACCCTAAGTGGAAATTTCTGGGAAGTCTATAAGCAGGGAGTGAAGGCAGCATACTCTTCTGGTTTTGGTTCCCTAACATCTGGTGTTCAGAGGTGCAGCATTTATGCAAGGGTAAATTTCAACATGGTTAGTGATGGTTCTTCATCTATACTCCAAGTATTTGTCTAATCCCCTTTTATGGTCAATGGAGCTAGTGACCATTATTGCATCTTAAGGCAGTGAATTTCTTAAATTCATTATGTGTTGTTTAAATACATACTTTTCCTTGTCTGTTCTGATTCTGTTGCACATTCTTTGAGTGACCCCATATAATAGCAGTATAAGAGGAAATTCTCTGGGTCCAGTTTCTCTATACACTATGCACAATATTATACAGTTCTGTCATGTCCCCTTCCCCTTATCTTTTTTTTAATGGAGACAGAATACTCTGACTCTGTGGTCCTTTGGGTTGCTGGGTTCTCTGCTTTCTAGCTCATTTGAAGATGTGAATGACCAGAACGGTACACATTTTTTCAACTGTAGATTTACCATGAAATTATACAAGGGCATTATTATATTACCCATTTTATTCTTCACTCATTTCCAAATGTCTAGCATTGATTCAGCCTTTTTCACTGCTGCCAAACAAACAAGTTTCATTGAGTTATCTTCTGTGACCTTAAGGCCGTTTCCACACGGGCAATTAATGGCGGCCTGGAGACGGCAAAAACGCCGTCTCCAGGCCGCCATTCGCACAGGCTCCATCGCATCGCAGCTCATACTCAGCGCCACAAAGCCGGCGTTTCCCAGGCGCTTGGAAGCTCTTGTTGAAAGCTTGCCGCCCGTCAAGCTCGCTGCCAAGCGAGCGGCAGCGGCTTCCGGCGCCCTTCCCACCCGGCACTTACCTTGTCCCCGGGCCTCCCGGCGCGTCGTGTTCGAGGCCTGGGGACACCCCCCCTCGCCCTCGCCACTGGAGCGAAAGGCTGGCAGCAGGAGAACCAGGGGAGGCGTGTCCCCAGGCCTCGGCGACGCGCCGGAAGGCTTTCCTGGTATCACCCGAAGATGGCTGGAAGCGCCCGGCGCTCCGTGGCGCCAGCTGCCCGGCTGTTTCCAGGACCGTCAGTGCGGACGGTCCCAGCGTCGTCGGGTCGGCGCGAAATGCGCCGACCTAGCCGTTTCCGCCTCCGTGCGGAAACGGCCTCTGATTTCTTTCCTGTTTACTCACTACAGTGTGAATGTGAAGTTATCTTTTTGTCTCAGCACGTACTATCTTATTTATATTGATCTCATTTGTCATTTATTTACGTATTAGCTAGGTTCACAAAATCCTGTTGGACCTCTTCTCAGTCTGCTTCCATTTTTTAAAACAATCCTGAATAAATGTGGTGCATTTGACAACTCTGCCACCATTCTTAATACAAAGCAGTATTGCTTCTATTATTTTGAGATCTGTCATTCTGTTCATACCCTCAACTTTCTGTTACTAAATCTATTCTTGAGAGTACATTTTCTGTTGCCCCACAACTCCCACTTTTTTTTTGCAGGATTGACTTTGTCAAAAGGTTTTTTTTGGAAGTCTAGCTAGATACTGTCTACTAGATCATCCTTACTGACATGGCTGTTAAAGACTAAAAGGGCTAACTAAATGTTCCATTTTCTTCAGCTGTATGCATCCCGGGTTATTGTAACAGACACATTCTGGGAGTTCCATGCTTCCAAAGCATACAAGGACCAAATCTGAACCAGAGCTATTTTCCTGACCTGAACTAGACTCATGGACTTACTATTTACTCCACTGAGGAAACTGACATGTAGCCAAGCTATATTTGAGTCCAGTTGTACCTTAGAGACCAATAATATTTTGGGGGCATACATTTTCAAGAGTAAAAGTTCCTTTCATCTTATACTATATCAGTACACATTGTAGCCCTCAATAGGACAAACAGCTCTCCAGGGTTACTTTTACTTGGGAAAGGGGTGTAAAGGGAGGTTCTTCTTCCAGAAGAAGAAGAAGAAGAGTTTGGATTCATATCCCCCCTTTCTCTCCTGCAGGAGACTCAAAGGGGCTTACAATCTCCTTGCCCTTCCCCCCTCACAACAAACACCCTGTGAGGTAGGTGGGGCTGAGAGAGCTCTGAGAAGCTGTGACTAGCCCAAGGTCACCCAGCTGGCGTGTGTGGGAGTGTACAGGCTAATCTGAATTCCCCAGATAAGCCTCCACAGCTCAGGCGGCAGAGCTGGGAATCAAATCCGGTTCCTCCAGATTAGATACATGAGCTCTTAACCTCCTACGCCACTGCTGCTTCCAGTGTATGACAGTCCTGACTAGGTCTCTTTCTGCCTGGGAATGGCAGTGTTCACAGAGCATGTCTCTGACCTGACCTGTGGATATACCCAGGAAAAATGTAGCATAAGTTAAATGATGTCCATTGTACTGTACTGCATTATACAGTTTGACTACATGTAAAATAATCCATGGAACAGGTGGAAACTGCTCACAAACAGCTAAGTTGCCTGTTGAGCAATTGGTTCAACAGTATTGATAGACTGTTCAGAAGGTATAGGGAACATCAATGATTTTGGGAAATACAGAGAGAATGTATTTTGTTTATAATTGTTGTTTATTCTATTAATTGTAATTTCCCCCATTTTTTCCAGTTGCGGAAAACTGAGAACAAAACTGTCATTCACTTGGAGTGATTGGAAACTTAGAGTGAAAATTAGGGATGAACTTAATATTCTCTGTGGTTTAAATTTCACTGCAAGAGCTGCCCGGTCAATGTATCCAGACTTTTAGCTGAAATGTTTGCATTTGCTGTGAATTCACTGCACACCTTTTAAAAAGTCAAAGCTGTGGGGTATTCCTGAACTGTATCACTTCATTCTTGTTAGGGACTGAACAGATTTTTCAGTCACACTGACAAGTTTCCCAAGCTACTAGTTTTAAAACTCCATGCTTCCCCATGAAATGTACTGACATATAGTATCCCTCCATGTAACGTATCCTCAAGAATTCTTTCTGCGATCCATGATTTCAATGGACTCAGAAGGGTATAACTTTACATAGTGTCTGGATCCAAGACTTATGGTGCCACCTTCCCCCCGGATTTACCTCTTTTCCCAGGAGAGCCTGTGTAGGCACTCAAGTGTTCCCATCAGTCTGCTGAGCTGGAAGGGGGTCAGGTCTGTTAAGGAGCATGCCATAAGGAGAGTCACAAGAAGACAGAGGGATGATTGCTTTCTTGGCTTGGGGATGAGAGAGGACTTGGCTACACCTCAGACAACTGTAGATGGTTTGGGCCTTTCATGAGTGTGAGGATTCTTGCAAGAGAATTCACTGGGACTGAGACCCTGATGGGGGGGGGGGGGTAAAGGAGGGTAGGAAGCCAGGCCAAGTAAGAAGTGAAGGGGAATTCCTTTGCAGCAGCAGAGAAATGGCAAAAAAAAACCCCAAACAGATGAAGGCAAGCCTTCACTTCTCCATTCTGAGGGCCAATAAGCCCTTTCTTCTGAGGAAATGGAAAGTGCAACCATTGAACAGCCAATGAGACTTCCTTCACCACTGAATATGGAAGCACTTCACACAGAGAATTTTTTTGTTTGTGACCATTTCCCTATCATTGACATTTAACTGCATAGGGTTCATCTTCTCGTTTAAATCCAGTATAAAGCAACGCAGCAGACAATCAACTAAGAAGCAGAAGAGTTGGCTTTTATAAACCACTTTTCTCTACTGTAAGAAGTCTCAAAGTGGCATACAATCACTTCCCACCCTCACACACATACAACAAGTACCTTGTGAGGTAGGTGGGGCTGGGAGAGTTCTGAGAGAATTTTGACTACCCCAAGGTCAGCCAGCAGGCTTCATGTGGAGGAGTGGGGAATCAAACCCAGTTCTCCAGGTTAGAGTTTGCTGCTCTTAACCAATACACCACACTGGCTTTCACTGGCTTCTAACATGAAATAGTAGTCATGATTGGATGTTCATTGCACATTGATTGTGGATCTATTATTTGATAGAAGCCACAATCCAGCATAAAGTTAGGTAATATTAATCTTATTGAAATCAGTGGTTTGAAGCACCCTCAACTTTGATGCTGTTCACAGTGCTGAGCTTAATAAATGAAAATCTGACAAATGGGATCATTACTCCTACGTGCCACATATCTGAAATCCTTGTCCTTCTTAATTCTGAAAATGCTTTTGTTTGTTCATTATTAACCAAAAGAGGTCTCTCCATTTCCACTCAGTTCTTTGGAGACAAGACAGTGTGACAACTTGGAATGGAAAGGACTTTTCTATTCTTGTGTGCTTAATTACATACATCATTTCTTTGACATGCTGTAAAGGTTTTGTTAACTAGGTTTGATAGCTCATTTTGAGCATTTCAGAGTGGAACAGAAGGTTTTATTGAATTGCAAAATAGTATCAATAACACATTTAAATTAAAATGGTTGGCTACTGCTATGAGTTTTGTTGTGGAGATATGAAATCAAAATTGCAAGTAGTGCTAAAAATATCATTGAAATGCCTTCCCATTTTTACTGTTGGCACTTTGCCTTGCATGTTAATGTGAACATATTCTCCTCTCTAAGCTACACTAGCTGTCCTCCTTCTCTGTTTTTATTTATTTTGGAAGCAGCATATGTTCACTAAATTGATTGAAAAGTGTTAATTATCAGTTTGCAGAGTACTAGTACAGATTCAAAATAACTTTCACATGAATCAAGACAAATTAAACACTGATACTTGACCACAAATTGCTTCAATGACCTCCAGCCTTCCAAAATATTGTGCAGCAGTGGCATAGGAGGTTAAGAGCTCGTGTATCTAATCTGGAGGAACCGGGTTTGATTCTCCGCTCTGCCGCCTGAGCTGTGGAGGCTTATCTGGGGAATTCAGATTAGCCTGTACACTCCCACACACGCCAGCTGGGTGACCTTGGGCTAGTCACAGCTTCTCGGAGCTCTCTCAGCCACACCTACCTCACAGGGTGTTGGTTGTGAGGGGGGAAGGGCAAGGAGATTGTAAGCCCCTTTGAGTCTCCTACAGGAGAGAAAGGGGGGATATGAATCCAAACTCCTCCTCCTCCTCCTCCTCCTCCTCCTCCTCCTCCTCTTCTTCTTCTTCTTCTTCTTCTTCTTCTTCTTCTTCTTCTTCTTCTTCTTCTTCTTCTTCTTCTTCTTCTTCTTCTTCTTCTTCTTCTATATAGAAGAACTGGTTAACCCTTGAGGAGATAACTACACAATCCTGATATCTTGTGAGGCACTTGGGATTAATGGAAATTGAGAATCAGCCAGCTAGTTAGCCTTAGCAGGAAAAAGCACAGTGTTGGATATCAATAAAGGTAACGTTGGATGTAGCAATGTCTAATGTGCAAAGGAACTGAGATGAAGACCCAGCTAGTGAGGACTGTAAAGTTAGTGATCGTCCTTTTGTGTCACCTCTTGCCAGTCCTTAGACATATACTCACAGGTCTAGTATCATGCTTCTTCTTGGAAGTTAGTTGTAGAAACTCTTCCTAGCTAGCAAGATAGCAGCATGCTATCTTTCCCTCTTTCCTATCCTAAATGTAGTTCCTAATAAACATTTACCTTTTACCCTTTTAATCAGTGTGTTAGCTGCTTCCCTGTGCAGTAAACTAGAACAGAGCATTTTAACTGTAGATAGACTGCACTTCATATTTTCTAGATTTTACATCAGAAACTTCATTGATTTCTTTGGCATTTCAGTCTTTATGTTTACCAGATAAATATGGTTTAATTCAGACAGGGCTGGTAATTTCTTAGCTCACATGGCTTTTGAAAAATCTGGGACACATTCATTTATTATATGAGATCAGAAAGGAACTGTTTGTGTTTCATGGATATTATCCTCATTATGCAATACTAGCAGCAAAGCTCATTGTGGGGGAGATGCAATGGTTCCTAACAAAGGGTGGAAGAGGAAGCATCTCTTCCTGCAATGGGCTTTACTGTGCTGTAACAGTCCGTCCATTCCCACCCCCCTGCTCCCGGCATGACACTTGCCACCTACCTGGTTTTGTATCTGTGGCGTGTGGTTGGGAGAGGTTGGGAGAGGTTGGACAGTTGTGGCTTGGGGAAGGTGGAAAGGTGAGAGTAGGGAGTGGGTGAAGAACCCTTCCCCCACCCCACACCACAACTAGGGTGGGGGAAGGGTTGAAAGATGAGGCTTGTGATGATGGAAGGGATGGAAGGTGAGGGTGAAAATGTGAGGCTTGGGGTGGGGAGAGTTGAAGGTGTGGCTTAGGCTGTAGGAAGGATTGGAAAGTGAGGCTTGAAGGAGGAAAGACGAGACTTAGGGTGGAGGTAGAATGGCAAGTAATGCTTGGGGTGGGGTAGGGTTTGATGGGGTGGGTTGGGGTAGGGGAGGATTGGAAGATGCAGCTTGGGGTGTAGGGATGGCTTGGAGTGGGGGAGGAGAGTTGGAAGGTGAATATTGGAGTGGGTGAGGGTGGAAAAATGAGGCTTGGGTGGGGGGAGATGTGGGGCCCCCAATTCTGCTTGCTGGACTGAGGGTGTTGAGTCCAGCAAACAGGATAATCACCTGATCTGCAGAGTGGGCTGGTAATTGGGGGTGGAGGGATAGAGGCGGGAGGACTTCTGTGTGATCCGTGGGCCAGGCTGGCTGTTGAGGATGGGAGGGAGGCAGGTGTGTTTCTGCCGCCCACAGAGCAGTGGCACTGCTCTGGGGAGGGGATGGAATGTCACCCACCAATAGGGGAGCAAGACTCAATGAGTCTTGCTCCCTTATTGGTGGAGGGTTTGTTATTGGGACATTCCATCTCTTAGTCTTCTATTATAGGTAAGATATTGTTACAAGAAAAAAAATGATTAGTTTTCCAGCTGGTGGCCTTTTGTAATTTGGAGTGTTGTTTGGAATGTGATTGGATGAATATCAAGGGCAATAATGCCCATGAATATCATTACACAGCTGCTCCTTCCTAAGCTCATAGCATGCTACAGTCCAGTTTTCAACCCATAAAGTGGCAGATCAAATTTATTAAACAGTATCTGATCTGAATCATGCTCATTTATAAATTTAGTAAACAAGGGAGGGCTCACGAGAGCAACTATCCCATTTCCCCCTTTGTTTCCTCCACACTCCCTCCACTTTTCTCAGGCTCCTTCTGCACAGGCCAATGGGTGTAGGGGATGCAAAAAAGCCATTGGGGGAGGGGACTTGTAGGTATCTTCCACATGAGTTCTTTATAATGCTTCTTGCCTCCAAATGCTATGGGTTTTTTCTTTTTTTCTTTTGCTATCACACCTTCCCTCTCTGTTTAATTCCCAAAATGTTTTCCCTTCATGTTTTCCTCCATTGGTTTCCCAAGCACTTTTATCACAATGTTTTTTAAATCTCTGAATCAGCTTCCCTTGAGCGTGCAATAATGTTGAAACCATCTTTATTTATTCACCCCATCAAACACCTGGCCCTTATCCATGCTCCCATGTAGTCTCCCAAATTCCCTTTCAGTCATTTTCTCCTTCCCTTTGTCCTCCATTTTCAAAAGGATTTTTTTTTAAAAAATCTCCTTGTTATATCACATTAACAACGTAATGTTAGAGCAGTGATGGCGAATCTATGGCATGGGTGCCAGAGGTGGCACTCGGAGCCCTCTCTGTGGGCACACACACACAGAGTTTGTTATGTGGGAGGCAGAAAATCACCCTCCCACACACACACACATCTAGGCTGGCCTGGGCCACTGAGCACGATGTGCACGCACCTCAGTGAATAGGGAGGACTTGGCTGGCGGACCTGGTGCCTGTGCTCTGGGTGACTGCTGCCCGAGGGGGAGCGCAGAGGAGGCAGAGATGCTAGAGAGGCACAGAGCGGTGCATGTGGGACTTGCTGGAGGCTAGAGCAGGTTGGCAGGGTGGGGCAGAAGAAGAGGGAGCCAACTGTTTTTTCTAAATGAAAACCTCAGCATTCAGGTTAAATTGCCAGGTTGGCACTTTGCGATATATAAGTGGGGTTTGGGTTGTAATTTGGGCACTCAGTCTCAAAAAGGTTCGCCATCACTGTGTTAGAGCATAGATGCAAGCCAGGTTGATTATATAATCTTGATCAATTTAGTCTTGAATTAGTGATGTAACATGAAGGCAAAGATACACTGTATGTGCAGTCAGAAGCAAGCAGAATTGACCAGGGGAGTCTCTTTTGCATGGGGATGTCATATGGGACTGCAGCAGTAATGACCATGTATTACCGCATCTCTAATTTGGCAGAACAAATGTGGCTCTTTGTGTGATGGGGATTGGTGGGGGTATGTATTTTTGTTCCTTCAGGTAATGCCCACTGCTCCAGGAGTTGGTTTTTTGCTTCCATTTTGTGCAAACACCTGGTCCTTATCTATGCCCCAATGTATTTGCCCAATCTCTCCATTTTTTCCTCCTCATCCTCTGTTTTCAAAGGGATTTTTTCTCTTTTTATATCAAACTTGCAATCTTACATTCAAGCAAGAGACAAACTATCATATTTGATTGTATCAGCTTTGTGTGCTGATATGCAGAGTCTCAATTGGCCTCAATAACATAACACCATTCTCTTTGGAATAAAATTGGGCTGCATTCCTTTTTATTAACAGCATAGGAAGCTGGGTGAGCAAAAGGGGCACATCTTAGCAGCTGGGCAGCACCCTTGCTGAACCCGGCACTGTCCCCAATTCGTATTGGGGAATTGGGACAAAAAGTTACTAGGTGCCACCTGAGCACATGCCCATTATGTGACACCCCTTCCTGCCAGGGGTAGCGGCCTCCCTAGCAGAGCCTCCACAGCTTCCGTTATTGAGCCCACCCCTCCCCCAGACCTCTTATTGAGGCCCCTAACCGCGGGGAGGTCCAATGCGTAAGCTTGTCCTCCCCAGAAAGGATGTGCTCCTCTGCCCATACATGCCACTGAGCTGGCTTCCCAGCTCCTGCCACAGCTTCCTAAGCCCCAAAACACTTCAAAATTGCATGCCATAAAGCATGTAACCACACGTCCATACACTATTCAGACAAGTGCATGCCATCAGGGTGAAAATAAGGGCCCTCTTCCTAGGTTTCCTGGAGAGGTGGGACCCAGGCGGTTGCTAACATCCCAAGCATTGTGGAATAGGACATTGCCTGAGCCCTGCTGGGAGGTTTGTGCCTCCTAGCCAGCCATGGGGGGAGAGAGGGGGCCTGGGTCTAGGCTACACAGGTCTCCCAGTGCCCAGAATTCCTCAAAAGCCTGCACAGAATCCTCCTTTGATGACTCACCAGAGGAGGAGGGGCTGGGTGACCCCCTGGATGATCTAGAGCACTGGGAAGACCTCTGTCTCTCTGGCCTCACCCTCCATCCACTGTTGAACCCACAGGTATGGATGTACTGGGCACTTCTGGTGTCACTGGTAAACCAGCTGCTGGCTTCCCGCAACTCCCACAGGAGAAGGGGCGACAAGCGAGGAAACCGGCCCTGGACTGGCCCTGCCCACCACCATATTAGACAGCCCCTGCAAAAAGGCCTCATTTCCAGGAACCCCAGGACCAGTACCCATGCCAGACTCCACTCCTGACTAGCTGGGTGGGCAAAGCTGCTCATGCCCAGGCTGGGCCTTCACGGCCCTCAACTCCTTAGTGGTGTGTGTGTGTGTGTATGGAGGGAACGACACTGCCAAAGTCCCCAATTGCTGCACCATTCTCCACCAAAATGCATTCTATGGTGCTCTGGCTCACCCTGGAGCACATTACACAGCAAGCTCTTTTCATCGAATGGCCATGACTGAAGTCCCAATGGCCAATAGAACAACGCAGGCCTCCAGGCAGTGAAGAGAAAGCACCTCTCTGCTTGCTCGGCTGCCTTGAAAAGGCATGCATGCTCCCTTTCTCCCCCATGTAACGGGCATCCTCGACACATGACCTGGGCCTACTGGGTCCCATCACGTGACTATTGCCCAAGTGTGCGCATGCACACTAATCGGGACCTGGGGCTTTCGTTACCCTGCCTCCCACTGCAACAGCAGCCCCAGGTAAGTCAGTGTTTTCTCAATCTTATATTTATGTAATGTTAGGGCAGAGTGATTTTGAAACTGGGAATACTTGAAAAGTATACTAGGAGTAATTGCTGTATGTAATTGGGGACTGCTGCAGTAACAATCATACTTTACTGCACATCAAATGTGGTCCCAAAGGGTCGATCTTTATGTGTGTGTGTGTGTGGGGGGGGGATTGGCTACATATTTCTGTTTCTTCAGGAAATGGTGGGTAACAACTCCTGCTTTCTGTTCCTTTTAGTAACAACCTCTGCTCCAAGAGTTGTTTTGGCTTCCATTTGGGATTGATAGTTTTCAATAGTAGAAATTGAGGCTGAGTCAGTTAGAACTTATACTTCAAAATGTAACTGCAGTAACACTGGAACACCTGCGCAAAAGAAAAAAGGGGAATAGGGTTGTTTTTCTGTATAATGGATGACATTCAACCAGAACAATAAACAAGTAAATGAGCAGCAGTGTAATGATAATGATACAAATAAAGAACAGAGGAAGGCAATTTTTAAAAACCCCAGTAAAATTAATACAACTAGTTATTTCACTAAGGAACATCAAAAATAGCAGGCATATAACAACAATACAATTTGCAGAGTCAAGAGGGTATCAGGAAGCAGCCCTACTCTACAGCTCACCGGAACAGCACAGCTTTCTGAAAGCATCAGAAGGCCAATATTAAGGGAGCCCATAAGATATCTTGCAAAACGGAGTGTCATTTTAAGTATCAGAATTATATTCTTTAAACTTTTTGACAATATGATCTGTAAAACTGTTCTTGTTCAATACTGATGAATGAAGCAATCCATTTAAAGCAGCATTTCCCAAACTTTTTTTCCCATGGTCCAGTTATTTTAATACCTCTTCCCCATGACCCAGTAAAATTTTTATGACCTATTTATTAGTAAAATAAAACAAATTTGAATGTCACCTTGCCATGCGTCTGCCTGTGCTGTCTCGGCAGGGGAAAGTCCAGCCCTGGACTGGACCTCACCTGCATGCAGCAGCATCAGGAAGGCTCCCCAGGATGCCGGTTTTGCCCCCACCTCCCTCATGGTACCAGAGTCTGCCGTGAGCTGTGGCTCTGTCCCCAGCCTCTTTCTGGGTGGTCGGCTGGCTGGGGTTGAGCCCCAAAGCTGCTGTATCATCCTCACTGGTCCTCCTACAAGTGGGTAGTGCCCTCCAAGCAAGGACGGGGTGGGGTGGTTGGCCCCAGGCTGGGCATTAGGTGACCCAGTATTTTGCTTTTGTGGCCCGATGCCAGGTCACAACCCACCATTTGGGAAACGCTAAATTTAAAAAATTCAGTTCCATTGAAAGAATCATAGTAGCAAGGGGTCTTGTAAGATACACACATTGTTCTGAGTCTCCAAATAAAAATCCTATTGTTTCAGCACTTTGAAGGCTTTGGGGATGCACTAATCAGCAAGGTAAAGTCAATGGGGTGTTCCATGTCACACCACTGCAGGTTTTTAAAGTGCTAGCTATTTTATAACTTCTACTTCTTAAAGTGATAGAATAGAAAGAAAACAGGAATGCTTAATCAGTTCTAAATATTATTCTATATGGTTATAGTATCTCCCATGCTTCTGGCATTTGGGAAAATAAAATTTAGAGCAATAAAAATTAGCATTATTTATGTTTAGGGAGCTAGGCTCACATTGTTTTGATCTTAAAAATACTTCCTTGTACAAATAAAAAAGGTCTTGTCATTGTGAATCAGTTTCTCTAATAATCAGATATCCAGCTTTTTATTACAAATGTTTGTTGACCCAAATTATGAAAATATGATTTGTGTTCTTGTTTTTATCTACTATACAGTAAAGTTTACGTAAAAGCTAAACTGCATATGATTTGTATCTAAAAGTAAATAGGGGAAAAAACGGGCCATTAAAAATGTGAAGATTTATTTTTAAGAAGCCACCTTGACCTGATTGCCTGTATGAGAGAAGTCCACTGCCATCTGTTGGAATTTTTTTGCAAATTCACCAAACTATGTACTTTTCTCTTGCAACATGCCCCATCTATGTCAGAAAAAATGAAAAACCACGCTGAAGGAACACATATTGAACATGATTCTAAATTAAACATAAATGTTTGCTGTTTAGTAAGTACAGCAGAAGTCAAACTTCACCTAACTAGCATTATAGGTAAATATACTTATAAACAAGTGTTAATATTCAGAATTTGTTAATTTTTAATAGCTTTTTTAGATGGGCAAAAATATTCTTAGAAAAGAATATAGGGAAAGCAACAGCAAAATAAGTCAATGTATTTAAAATGTCTTTATCATAAATATTTTCCTATGACCTCGTTTTCAGAATTCACCATTTCTCATGTAAGTGACAATCATAATATGGAATCTATTGTAAAAAGGAGAAAAGACAGGAACATAAACAGTAGGGACAAAGATGGACAACATGGTACATTTTCTACCTATTGTTACCTGTAAAATATGCAGTGGTATTTAAGAACTGTGCATTTGTGGTTATCCTTAAGTTCATAATCAAATTAAAACTGACATTTTTTTTCAAGATTCAATCACTTCCCGAGTTTTCAAAAGAATAAAGTTGCATAAAATGATTTTTCTGAACTGAATTACAAAACATAATCAATTGCCTATTATCCTTTTCTGTGTTAGTAACATAGTATGTAAGCTATTCACTCCAATATTCAAAGCAGGGCAGGACAAGTGCTCACAGATGTTAAGTGGCATTTATTCAAACTCTGTAAAGGCCTGTTCACATCCTTATACTTCCCACTGATGTTTACTCAGCAGAATTGCAATCAATGGTCATGATTTTTATAGCTTTCCCACAGAAGAAAAATACTTATTCCAAACAGAACTTGAAGTAGCAGCCTTTGAAGAATCTATTTAACATTTTCAGTCCAAAAAACAAATTCTTTCTTTTTGCACTTTAAATGGAGCTTGTTTTTTTTTTTAAAAAAAATCATTGGCAAGAAAACAAACATTTTAAAAAATTAAAGTTAGAAAAATCTGTTTCTATTGCAGGAAGCAATTTTTCAATGAAAAAATAATTTTGCACAAAAATTGCTGTTCCTCAGTTTTTGAAAACAACAACATAGTTTTCTTTATGAAAAAAGGAACAAAAATAACATTTGGCATATTCCCCAGGCAGGATTGTCAGATGCTCTTAAATGTTAAAAGATGTTCCTTACTTTAAACAGATCGTCTATTTATCCAGATTACTTTCCTAAATGCCATGCACTGACCCTGTTCCCTCCAGCAGAAAAAAACTGCCATTTAAATTTTTTTTAATTTGGCAAAGATAGTCTTGGGCTGCAGAGGGGTGTTAGTTCCATAGTAAAGGCAACTGGAATTTTTTATTCAACGCCAGAGATAGTTGCACAAAAGCTACATACATGGCTGATAATGTATCAATTATCCCCTTGTCCAGGCTTTTTAAAAAATCATGCTTTCTTAAAAAATGATGTTTTAGTTTGAAGAAATAAAGTAAGTAGTACTTGGTGTAATATTACACATACAAACGCACACATACAGTATGTGTCCACCATAAGTAAAATATAAAATTTTCATGAAAGGACCATATAGATATTTATTAAGGGCACTGGAAATTCTTTTACATAAGTCCAAGAGGATTTAAGGAAGCTGAAAATTGCATTAGTAGTATATTTTTAGGCAAAAGTCATTGGGATATTCTTCTGTACAGAATAGGCACAAGTCATTGGGATATTCTTCTGTAGTATCATCAAAAAGAGTGGGTGTTGGGCACAATAGGTATGGCCTAGTGTTCTGTGCCCCAAGATACTTCGTTGCACCTGAACGCAAAGATTGTGACAGGACATCACTTCTTTATACTATTCATTAAAGGAAAACAAATCATATATAAGACTACACAGAAGGCCCCGTCTGGTGATACAGGCTTTACTCTGAGGATAATTCCAGAGAGGTAGGTGTGCTAGTCCATTGCAGCAAAAACAAGCAGATGTTTTGTGGCTCCTTAAAGACTGATAAGCATTCTAGCTTGAATATTTGTGGACTAGATCTCACTTTACTGTCTGATGAACGTAGCAGGTCTTCACTAGGCAACACATACATGAAATAATGAAAAAAAAGTTGTAAACAGGGCGAAAGGCAATAAAATTCAAGAAGCACAAGGTGATACATTCAGTAATTACATCAAAGTCAACCGTAACAAAAGTACATAGTTCATTCACAAAGAGGCCTGGCAACGAATAGTGAATTTAGATTAGCAAAATTTTATATCACTCCTGTTATTCCTTCCCCAAACTATGGTTTCTTTTGGAACAAAAGTATCAAAAATATGCATTCCATTGTGAGCTTCTGTAACAAAGGGGCAAATGGCAGAAGGAAAGATCTTGCCTCTGGCAATCCAAGCCATACCCAATAGGCTGTAAAATATAACGTCTATCACAGAAGTACTCAATGACCCCTAACAGCTCATAATTTGAGAAACTGATCTTTTCCCTTCCGACATACAGTTGTCACAGTATCACCATCTGTAACATAGGCAGATTCTGCACGGGCCAAAAACAGCAGTGTGAAAACGGTGTGAAACTGATATAAAATGGTTTTAAATGGCGTAAAAGGGTTAAACTGTTTTCACACTATTTTCACACCACTGTTTTTGGCCCATGCGGAATCTGCCTTAGTCTAATAGCAAATGAAGTCCACCTAAGATCCATATGTAATTTCATTTGCTTTAGCCTTCCTTCACTGAAATATTGCTGTCCGACTTTCCCCAGCATTTCATTCACTACTTTGCAGCATGTTTTCCCTAGTAAACCAAATCCACTGTCCCTGTAATGCTTTCCCTAAGCACAACATCTTTCATGATGGAATTTCCCTTCACATATTGTCTTTCTCTGTATCTCAGACATTTATTTCTTCAACAAAATAAATCATGAACAAAGAGGTGGCTGTTAAGTACCTTCAACTCTTGCTGTCTTACTACAAGGGTTATACAAGGAGTATCACTGTCTTTCCAAACCTCTGAACTGAAGTTCTGCCAGTCTTTGTATGTCAAGAATTAGGAATGCTCAATAAGCACCAAAAATGGCATTTTGTCCCCCTCCCTTCAGTACTTCATTGAACAAAAATATTTAAATAGCACTGCTCAATTTTACCCAAAGCTTTTCTTTTCTCATACTTTATGAAGAGATACAGTATATTGTGCAGTAACATACCCATATCTACCTATTTAAGATCTAATTAAGGAAGATTTTGTAGTATATGTGCAGTGTTTTTTTAATGACTGTGCTCTCTGATACTGAGTACCAGCACCTTTTTCAGACTCTCCTAAATCCTGATCTTTGTGTGCTAGTCTGCCCCACTTACCTAGAGAAAGAGTGAGTAGTCCCTCAGGAATAGCCTGCAGAAGGAGAAGAAATCTGCAGGAGGAGAGAAGGAGAAGAAATCAATTCAGACTTTGTATCACCCTCTGCATAAGTGTGCATTTATCATTGTACACTGGCCCATTTTCTTCCATTTGTTTTTTTTTTTTTGCAACAAAGCACTGCATTTGCATTTTTTAGCTGCTTGTATGCTTAGGAGTCAGGCATTGAAGATCTGCAGACTGATGCATCAGTTGACTGGTAACTAACAAAGGGAACTTTGATTCTCAGAAGCTCATATCCTGAAAATCTTGGTCTCTAAGATGCTACAGGACTCAAATCTAGCTGTTCTACTGTAAACCAGCACAGCTACCCTCTGAATCTTGGATGAATTAAGGCTCTAACAGTCCACAGTTATTTTAAAGTGAAACAGTTTACCACTCATTAGAGGTTTCTGAACATTTCTCTCATTGTATTACAAATAAATGTCTGTAAATATTTAAAAAATTGTGTCATTTATATCAAAATGACAAGGAGGAGGGGCAAATCTAACTATGTGGAAGGTAATGGGAAGCCAGCAATCTAAAAAGGCAAACAAGACTTGGGATGGTCAAATCCAATTGTGGCAAAAAAGAGTGTACTTCATTCCCTCCTTCCCTTTCCTCCTTCCTTTTTAGATCCATTTTATTTGATAAATTAGGACATGTTGGGAACCATTTTCCAATTCCTAAATAAAGAAGTTCAAAATATTCTTTAAAAGCCAAAATGCTCCTTTGTTTGTTCTGAAAATGCTATCTAATTCCCGAGAATGCATGCTGAAGTCTATACAATGCTTACAAGATCCGACATTTAGTTATTTTATTTATCAGTTCTCAGTTTTGTTTATTACATTTTCATTTCCCCAATGTTTATGGATTGGCTTAGCCAACAATACAGGCCAATACTGCTATAGCTGAAGCATGACTATCAAGACTATTCTCTTGATTATTTATATACCTTATAATTATATACAAAGTCCTACTGCTTTCCAAGGATGCTTACAGTTCGATCCTAAACAGGTCTACTCAGAATCTTACTCAGGTATATTTATTAGAGTTTATTCCCAGAGAAGTATTTTTGGATTGAACTGCTAGTCAACAAACACGGGTAGACATTTTTCATACTCTCTTTTGGATACACTGGTGTAAATAAACTCTTATGCAGAGGGTAATATGAAAGGAATGGTAGTGTTCCAGGAGAACTGACCAACTGGTAGAAATAACTGGTAGAGAAGACTCAAATAAAACTACAAGTTTTGACCCAAGTGATATATTTTATGAGTCCAGCTTCTTGAGCAACGGGACTTCCTGAGGTTGGCAAGCAAACACAAAAAGAATGTGTAGTGCTTGGGAGCTCCCATACATTTTAAATCTGAAATATTTCAAGGGAATGGCCACAATATTTCTATCAATTAGTATTTAAACCCCTGAAAGAAAAATTGATTGTGCCTGCTTCTTATGCTGTTTTGTGACAAATATTAACTAGTATAGGCCTAACCCAGAATCTAGGGCCGTTTCCGCACGGGCAATTAATGGCGGCCTGAAGACGGCAAAAACGCCGTCTGAGCGCCGGCGCCCGGCCAACCCCGGCATGTCCCCGGGCTTCCAGCGCGTCGCCGAGGCCTGGGGACACGCCCCCTGGCCCTGCGTGCCTGCTCCAGCAGCGCAGGGCGGGAGGGCATGTCCCCAGGCCTCAGCGACGTGCCGGAGGCCCGGGGACAAGGTAAGTGCCGGGTGGGGAAGGCATCGTGAAGCCGCTGCTGTTCGCTCGGCAGTGGCTTCACGGCAGCGTTTCCCCAACAAGAGCGCTTTCAAGCGCTCTGGGGAAATGCCGGCTTCGCGGCGGTCGGGCGCCCCCTGTGCAAATGGCGGCCTGGACCGTGGGGCTGGCTGCCCGGCTGTTTCCAGGACCGTCCGTGCAGACGGTCCCAGCGTCATCGGGGCGGCGCGAAATGCGCCGACCTAGCCGTTTCCGCCTCCATGCGGAAACGGCCTAGGTTTGCTAGTTTTGTCCTTCCTCCTTTTAATAGCAATGGTAACGGGGTGAGAGTTTTCATCAAAGAAGAAGGACTGTATGAATAAAACTCTGCTGTCTGGACAGTCAATACAGCCTCGAACCATTCAAAGCACTTAAGGCTTTCCTTCCAGAGATACCTATATTGGTAACCCTTTGTTCCTATGACCTGTTTCAAACATCCTTGCATGCAGAAGTGAATTTGCTTTGTGTGTTTTATGGGAGAACCATTCCAAAACAGTTGCATACCACTGGCAGGTTTGAGTGAATGTGGGGTGAAGAAAGAAGTTCTTGAAACCAATCACCCAATCCTTAACAAAGTGGATAGAATATGCTAAAATGCACACGCGGAGACCGTTTGCCCACATGGCCAGATGCTGGATAAGACGTTTCTCCATGCAGTATCCTTCTGATGCTTAATCCAGAACATGATTACATGCACCAGGACAAAATTGTATCGTCAGGTACCAACTGTTCTTATTTGCATTAGTTTGATACATGCATGTGGGGTTTTTTTTTGGGGGGGGGGGAGTAGGATGGCCATTTGGCCCAGGTCTTACATGCCCAGTGGGGCTCCAATTTAGACTTCTGACATTTGTCCAAATACAGTTGCAGAGATATATTGACAGGATTGAAAGAAAAAAATGTTAATCATAAAACTTTACTGGGCTACAGCACTGTAGTGAAGTCTATGGACTAATTTATCCTTCATTTGCAGAGCCTTAACATGGAAATGGCCCAGGCCTCTCTCAACCTCTGCCAGGCTCTGGGCACAATCAATCAATTCTTGTATGATACATTCTCCTTTAAGGTAGTGATTCACACTAGTATTATTTAGTGAATATATGCTGTATAGTTCATAGATATTGTTATCACAAAAATTGCTCACACCAAATTTAAAAATTTAGTTAACAGAAGGGCATTTTAGTGGGTATGGGGTAACTAAAAAAACACTTATAACATCCTAGATTTTACCTTGCTACATCCAAAGAAATTATATTTGAAGTATTTAACAATCCTATACAAATGAATAACTTTCATATTTGGGGCTAGGAAGAAATGTAAAATCAGGCAGTTATTTCATTATTTATCATAACATCTACTTCCACCATTGTTGAGCACCGGTAGATAATATTTTGTGGGTACATAATATTTATAAATACAGAGCACAGCCTGGCATGCTTTGTTGCTCTTAGCTAAGCTGCATATGGGACTGCTGTTGTGATCATTCATATCTACTCTGATCGCCAATCCAACATCTGCTTTCACCATATTGGACTGTGAATATTTCAGATTAACAGATAAAATCCAGATGTGTTTTATTCTGTGAATTCTGTGCATTATATGTAAAATTATTGGTGTTTTTTTAAAAAAAGAATTAAAAATGCATTCAAGCATGTAGGAATGACCTAAAATGTACTTGATGCATTAAAGAGATTTTGTGGCAGACTCTGGGCACCTGGGTACAAGCATATTTCTTGTCTTTATATTTGGCAAGCAAAATACTCATTTAAAATGAAAATTAATTAATTAATGCAGGCTGCACAAGCTTTCATTGTCACAGTCAGTTTTTTACTCAAAATCATAAACTATTCTGGTTTATACCAAGTGACCCATCAAGTACCTACCCTAAAATGTGACTAGATCCAAATGCTGAAAGTAATTTATCAGGGAACAGGTATTAGCAATGTGTGGTCCATTTTGTGATATACACTCTCTTCTTATGTTAGGTTAACTGGGAGCACATGAAGCATTTAGATGGATGCAGTGAACACCTTGCCATATGTTGATAAACCTAAATTATGTTATGTATAGTCTTCATGAGTACAGGAGAGTAAAGACAGTTGTTGTTAGTAAACTGCATTCATTAGCACTTAGACCACTACATTTTGTAACCTCATTCTACCTTTCCCCCCAGCTAGTTGTTTCCATTGTTCGAGGTTTCAGTGCCTCCTGGGATTTTTTCAATAGACAGTGTATTCTAAGGAATGCCACATATCTATGGATACATCAATTACATCCTAATCAGAGGAGAAACTGGGGAAATCAACTTGCAAAATCTAGATGAAGGGCCGACAAAATTAAGGAAGTGTCCTAAGATGTTGAAGTGTACCTTCCAACATTTGAAGATGTATATCTGCAACACAAGACTGATGCAGCAGGCTTACATCCACTGTCATTACTGAGGTATCATCAAAATCAGTGTTAGAACTGAAGTCCTTTCTGGGTTTACTAAATTACTATGGTAAGTTTTTAACCAAATCTGGCATTAATATTAAACCCATTACTCAAGCTGCTGCAGAAAGGGGTAGAATTCCAATGTGGTAAAAAAAAACACTGAGAAACAGTGTTTTAAAGAAACAAACAAATTTTCAAGACATTCACCCTCCTTATTCATTATGATAGCCATAAAAAATGGGAGCTGTACTAGTACATGAAATGCCTAATGGATCAGAGTATTCTATCAGTTATGCACCAAAATATCTGGCCTCAGAAGAAGAAAAAGCAAATCACAAGAAGAACATGAAGGATTGTGAAGTAGAGAAATTCCATCCTTATCTTTATGGCAGACCTTTTACCATACATTCACATCATAAAGCCCTGAAGGATCTGTTGGGAGAGAACAAACCAGTGCCTCCTATGGCATCTCCTAGAATTCAGAGATGGGTCCTGACATTGTCTGCTTATGACTACAAATTCAAGTCAGGGCATGCTATGTGCAATGCTGATGTGCTTAGCAGACTGCCTGTATCAGTTTATCCACAGTCACTACTACAGTCTGTTGAAACCATTCATCTGGTTGGACAGATATCTAGCTCTCTAACAGATATAGCAGAGAAAAAGGGGATTGATCAGGATTCAGTTATCCACAGATGGTTAGAACTTGATAGACTGAGACAGGGGGCATGGGTCTATAGCAGTTATGTCAGCTTAAGGAGTCTTTAAGTATTCAGGGTGGATGCCTATTATTAGGGTGCTGAGTATTTAGACAACCTCAGAGTTGACCTGCAGTGCTAAAGTTGCTACATGAAGCACATCCTGCCATTGTATATGAAGGGGAAGCACATAATTATGTGTAGTGGCTTGGGATAGATCAACAGATGGAAGCAGTAGAGCAATAATAGGGTGAGTGCAACCCAACAGTCACGCTTCCCCAAAAACATTTTTGCATTCAAGGGAATGGCCACAATGGTCTTTGTATCCAACAGAAGGCAAGACTTCACACAGATTGGTGGAACTCCCTACCACCTGAGATAAGGGCCCTGTGAGATGTGGTACAGTTCCACAGGGTTCTGGAAATGGAAATGTTCTGGTAGGCCCATGGTTGAGGCAGCCATGGTCTTTCATCCAGTCTGACCTCCCCTTTTCCTCTTCCTTTCCTATCCTTCTTTCCCTTTTCCCCTCCACCCTTTCCCCCCTCCTTTCCCCCTTCCCTTCTAGAACATATTAGAACATTCTTATGACTCAGAGGGTGGGGGCTTTCAGGTATTATTTTTAGGAGGGGGTCCCCTGTTGGGACAACTTCTTTGCTGGAAAGTCCTATGACACATGTGCAGTTAATCCAATGGAAGATATATTATTCAAGTTTTAATTGTATTAGGAGATTGATGATCAGACTGACATTTTATGGTTTGTATCATTACAGAAGAAGAAGAATATTGCATGTTGTTACTGTCGTTTGCCACCCTGAGCCCAGCTTGCTGGGGTAGTAGGGTGGGATAGAAATTTAAAGTAAAGTAAAATAATGCAGTCCATGTATTGCAGAAATGTTCTTAATAGTAATAATATATACACTTTCCAAATGGATTGAAGTTCACTTAATGTTTCCCACTACAATGGAAGTGACTACTGATAAACAATTTATCTTTTCCACCTTTGCGTTACCTGAGACTGGGCAAGTGATAATACTTTCCTCGAAATATATGCCTGTCTGGGGCCTTATGTGCTATGGTTCAAATAAAGCAGAATTATACCCTTGCCAAGCTGGACTAGATTCCATATCTTATAAAAGTGGTGTTGAAAATTATGGAAAATGATGTTTAAGTATGACTAAAACTTCTAGATTCTTAATTAAACATCTCAAATTAGCTATCTTAAACCTCAGTTGACAAAAAAGAAGCATAATTGGAATAGCATGCATTGGCCTGTCTGTTTTTTCACACGCTCTAACTATTTTGGATGATTGAAAACAGTATTGTTTCATCATGCAAACTACCTTCAGCAATGGGTAAATATTATGAAGAATCCACCTCAGTGCCTAAGGCTGTAATCCTAAACACAGTGGTTATAAATGACATTTACTTTGAGTATGCATGCTTAAAATTGCACTGTAAGTGCCCAGCAGGTCCAAAGACATCAGCATTTTTAGAACTGTATGATTTTGCAGACTGTATGATCTTGCACATAATTAACATTTATCAAATACTGCAAAATCAAAGAATCCTGACAATAACTGAGTTTTATTTTATGTCATATTAGTTTAGAAGTATCCCGTCTATTGGGAAAATCAAAACATATAGTCATGAGTATTGATTGTCTGGATAGTAATTAAAAGAGCTTTCCATTTTGAACATGATTGGGATGCCTAGATTCGGGATGCCTTGATTAGGAAATGTACGCTGTTTTTAAATGATATTTATGATAATTATATTCTAATTATTTTATGTATACCGTTTTTATGTTGTACACCGCCCAGAGCCCTCTGGGGATGGGGTAGTATATCAAATATAAATAAATAAATAAATAAATAAATAAATAAATAAATAAATAAATAAATAAATAAATAAAATGATTGGTGTGTTGTTAGGTATGATAGTGGCTGAAAAGAACAGAGTTGGGAGCACTGGTTGTTGGAAGATATAGTCTGATGGGACTACATGCCGTATAGTCTGATGTGGCACATGACCTGGTTACATCTGGATTAGATTATTGCAATATGCTCTAAAATGGGGCTGCTTTGAAGAAGAGTTAAGAAACTTCAGTTGGTAAGGAAAACTGCAGCTAGAATATGGAGTGGAGTGGATCACAAGGAATATGTCACTTCAGTCTTCTGGATCATCTACACTGGCTCACAGTTTGTTTCCGGACACAATTCAAGGTGCTGGTTTTACCTTCAAAGCCCTGCATGGTTTGGGACCAACATACCTGAAAAACTGCATATTTCCTATGACCTGTCCAACCACTACTGTCATCATTAGAGGCCATGCTTTGGGCGCTCCTATAATCTATGATTAGGTGACTGACCTGGAGGAGGACCTGGCTAAGGTACCAAAGCTCTGGAACATTCTCCCAAATAAGATTAATCTGTCCCCTTCTGTTGCTGATGTCTTCCAGGGAATGAAGACTTTTTTTGTTTTGTTTGACATTTCCTCAATGATCCCTCCTTCCTAACCAATGATTTACTTTTTAATGTTTTGTATGGCATTTAACTATGTTTTAATGATGTATGTTTGAAGGGGTTGATTTTAATGGTTTAATGGTATGCTTTAAATCAGAGGTTCCCAAAGTGCTGCTCACTGACATCATGGCGCCCACTGACACCTTTTCTGGTGCCTGCCAAGTGTTTTTTACGAAGTGGATGAGGCCAGGTAGGACTTTTGCTCATCAAGGCTTCTGATTGACTGTTGGAGTTTTGATTGGCTGTGCAGATTTTTAAAAATGTTGCTTGGACAGTAGCTGCCATCACAGGGATCTGAACTGTGTTGCTGAAGTTAAGCTGTGGCAGCCATTTTGCATCTGACTCCTCCTCCTGTGGCAAGCATTTTGTAGCAGCTTTTGTTTGCTCTGCCCATCTTTCTGTGTTAGAACTCCAAATATGCCTGCAGCTTCAAAAAGGATTGGGACTCCTGCTTTAAATTGTTGTGTGCATTGGTGTGCCTTGGAAGGGCACAAAGTCAGGATGCAAATATTAAACACATAAATAGTAAATGGGAAGCAGAAGGGAAGATATTTTGCCTGAAAACAATCAATATAATAAAATATTTTAATGGAATACAAACAAACCTGTTGTGAGTCAAAAAAGAAATAGAAATGGAAGAAGAGGAGGAAAAAGAAGTAGCAGTAGCAGCAGCCACCTGGGTAATGAAAATGTCTTTTACTGACATTGAACAAAATAGGATAGATGCCTGAGTGAAACTACATAAAACACCCTCTTCACATTGCTTACCCAACTCAACTCCATGGATGTGGGTGGCATATGGAATAGTGACTAACCTATAGACAGGATCAATTCCCCAAAAGGGAAAAGGAGGCCATTTGTCTGATTGCCCCTCAGCACTGTAGTGCCTCATAGCACGGTTCATTTTGCTTGCAAGCTTCTCCTGACCCTCAGAAAAGCTTTTCAAGATAAACAGCAGGTTTCTTGGGGAAGGGGAAGATAGGGAAACTTCCATACTGCCAACTCCTTCCACAAGCCTTTTCTCTAGATCCAACCCAATAAGCACTCAAAAATCTTACAACATAACAATCAATGTGTAATCCAGGCTACGGGGTAACTTAAATAAAGTGTGAAGGCTGTATTAATGGAGCCTTTTGGTGTCCAACATAGCACTTCATTTTCTTTCATGGGCTGCATAATGCAGAGCTTGGGAATAAATTATAAATGAAATCCCCATCATATGTTTATAAATACACTAACATTAGCATTTTACTTCCTCATAAATCTACACTAAACATTCAAGCACAAGATCGAAAGCCCTGTAAAACAATGATATATTCTCGGCTCACAAGCCTTGCCTAGTGGCCCATTCATTTCTACCGCTGTTCTTCAAACATTACTTCTTTCGCTCATGCCCCCTCATTTAAAATCCATTTTAATTTAAAGATGCTTGGTGCTGTCCTAGTGGTACATTTACTCATCCTAGTTATACATCATGGAGCAGGGAAAAGAAAATTGTTTAATCTAGAGATACGGTTCAATGTGGTCACCACTGAACAGTGGAGTAATTACCAGATCAGCTCCGCTAAAAATGCACTCAGGGTGTTCTGTGACCTATCATCTTCTAATCTGCATAGTGAAGTATAGCTTCATAACTATAAATTGCTGACTTAATTAAAACCAGGACCTTTCTGTCATTTAATTACAGGGAGAAAGGTTATTGCTTAAATGCAATTTTCCAAATGTGATTTCTTAACAGTTATTAACTGCTTCACCATCATTTATTGTTTCAGATTTTTCAATTTGAAAATAGTCCCTGTGACAGAAGTAATGACTTTATGAAAAACTCAATCTAGATGGAGCTGAGTAGACCCATTTGTTTCTCGTAAGTGGAGCAGACAGAAAACTTGAAAATGTCACAGGAGGATCCTCTGATTGCTCTCACTTTGCAGGAGTAATTAAAAACCAAGAGGTTGTATTAAAGGTGAAGGGAAGAAGTTTATGACAATTTCAGGGTTTTATCCCAATTGCCAAAATGAGGCACTTGTAATATCAGTTCTATTAGGAAAAGGTAGAGATTCATAATTATTAACACATCAGTTCAGTGGTCAGTATCTATCTGACCTTATGCAGGAGAAATACTCTTTTAAACTGAAGAAAGGTTCTCTGTAGATCTTATATCCCAAGCAACACTGTCCACTTGTATCATGCAGGTTAAAAACACAAATATCCTTCAAAATGAAAATGTGGCAGTTACCTAAAACAAGCCTGTTCTTCCAAGAAATATGGATAAAAGTATTTTGATTTGCTTTATATGTATGGATAAGTAGAGAACCTACAAGGATCTGAAGGCAATTCATTCTCCTGTCCCCCACAATTTCCTCTTTCCCTTTTCTGAAAGCCCTGTAGCCTCTCTTCTCTCCTTCCAGTCCACCAGCTAATCTATCTTTATATGTTCACCAGTCTGCAGTTTTTGTACCTTCTTCTCCTGAGCAGCCTCTTCCCAGGAAAAGTATGTCCCAGTTGTGTAGTGCCAGCCTGGCTGCCAGGCTGGGCTGAGATATGTGGTGTTGGATGGGATGGACTCAGTTGCACAGGGGGGAACGTGCATGGATTTGTGAGGAGTCCTTGCTTTCCACTGTATCCCACTCTCCAAACTATTTCTCTCCTCCTGCCATTTCCTATATCCACAACTTGCCCTGTTTCCTTCTGTCTTTCTGATCTACCAACTCACCTACCTTTTATTCATCTCCCATCTTCAACTATATTTATTGTTTATTTACTTCCTTTATAACCCACCTTTCTCTCCAATGGGGACGCAAAGTGACTTGCATCATTTTCCTCTCTTTCATTTCAACTTCATTACAGCCCTGTGAGGTAGGTTAGGCTAAGAGAGAGTTACTGGGCAAGGTCACCTAGTAAACCTCCGTGGCAGAGTGGACATTCAAACCTGGGTTTGCAACTCTAACCACACTGCACCACACTGTCTTTCATGGGGTGACTGTCGCAAAACAATTGTAACCAGCCAGGACTGGGCCAGTCATAAAAGTTGCATAGTATTGAGTTGCCTGGTGGTCACTGGCAGGCCTGGCTCCAGCAAGTCTTCCCTCAAAGGCCAAAACAGTCCTGGAAAGGACACTGCCCCTCCCTGTGCCTTCCACTGCAAAAACCAAGACTTGAAGATTGATAATACTATTGTGGTTGCCTAACAACAGCTACATGTACTGCTATTATCTTTTAGGAGTTTCTAGCTTACAATTTTTTTTAGATTTCAATTTTTTTTTTACAAACCTGAGGGTTTCTCATATTTATAGAAAGATAGATATTTTTGATCCATGTCCTCAGTCTCTGGATTTAAGCATTCACAGGTGGGGCCATGTTGAGAATTTGATGCATTGATGTAACAACAAGAGAGGAAGAGAGTGCAATTTTCAAACTGTGATTTGAATCCTGGTTTGATATGGTGGCCTGCATTCCGATGATCATACTAATCATAGTTAAGCCATTGTTGATAGAAAACAAAAGTACAATAATTCCATGCAGAACAAAAGTACAATAATTCCATGCTCTTTCTCTGGAGGCTTTCAAGCAGAGACTGGACAGCCATCTATTGGGAATGCTCTAGCTATGGATGTCTTGCATTAAGAAGAGGGTTGAATCGGATGGCCTATAAGGCCTGTAAAGTCTTTGGCTCATTCCGCACATGCAGAATAATGCACTTTCAAACTGTTTTCAATGCTCTTTGAAGCTGTGCGGAACGGCAAAATCCACTTGAAAACAGTTGTGAAAGTGGTTTGAAAACGCATTATTTTGCGTGTGCGGAAGGGGCCTTAGACTCTGACATTCTTCTAGATAGATTTTCCATTATGAACACAAAGAACAATGGATTATGGTGATCATTCCAATAAAACATATGTCATTTTATGGAGTATGTCAGACCGCAAAAAGCTTCAATCTACATTGTTCCTTCAGTCTTGGAAAGAGGGTCCAGAACATTTGAGAACTGTCACACTTCATTTGAAACGGAACATGTTTTGCTTTTATACTATCTATAGTGAAAGAGGAATAGTCATCACAAACTTGTCTTTCTCATTTTATGTACAGTGTTGACATTTTAAATATCAACATAACTATATCACAGAGCATTAATGAAATACATAACAGAACAGTTAAAATATAACAGAACAGATGCCTGCATATGAAAGCTCATATAACTCAGGGGTAACCTTTTCAGCCTAAGGGTTATATTTGGTTCTTGGCAGGTGCTCATGCTAGGAAGAGCCAGCATCCAATGTCAAGGCATTCGAAGACCTAGATGTGACCCAGTCTCCCACTTTGCTACTCTTAAGGGCTCAATAGGGCTCAGTTCTCAAGCTGTTGTAATGCTCAGGTTATTTTACATTTTTTAAAAAAATATTCAACTGCAGTAACTACAGGATTCTCTACCTCCACGACTCACAAAACAATCCTTGTTAGCTCTGTGAGATATGCACATTCTTCCTGCAGGCATGGAGTGGCAGATAGCATGCAAAAGGACCTGGACTGCATTTTCCAAAAAACAATCAGAGTAATGCGGTGGAGGGGGGGGGGACACAAAATAGATTATTACAGAGCAATGTTGTGTGGATGCTTTAAAAAAGTATTCCAGTTTGAAAGCAAAGGCAGAGCAAAACATCTGGATGGAAGGAGCCATCTGCCTAATAACTTATGCATTTTCAGTGTATGTGTGTTTGTGTTTCAAAAGTTTCATCTGGAACATATGCTTCATTCTCCAAAAAAAAATTTTTTCCCTTTATCAAAGAGATCCAGATTACCGGTACATCTGCGTTCCGTTTACTGACAGCCAATCTGAACAGTCAGCTTAGGTTTGGTAATGGGATACAGGAATCTGTGTTTACAGATTAGCTAACTGCGTTGCATTTCTGAAGTTTTCCATGTGCATGATGTACAAAAATACATGTCTATCATATGAGTAGCTCATGGGTAGCTGACCACATTGTGTGACACTCAGGTTAATAGCCTGAAAAATATACAACTGGCCTTGTTTGGGTTTGTTCAGTTGATAAATTGTGACATGTCAATTGTCATGCAAGACTATTCTGTGGTTCCAGTTATTTAGTGCCTGCAAGAAGCTTCTGTGGTATCTTCCAAGAACTTAACATTCTAGCAGCAAGTCTCTGCCACCACTGTCTCTTTTCACAATTCTAATTCTATGTTCTGATAATAAAACTTCATTAGTGTCGGCACATTCTCTTCCTTACCTTTGAAGCACTGTCTTGTGCTGAAACAATTAGCAGTACTTTACGTCCTATCACTTGACTGTTTGACAAGCACTGTGAGTGAACTAAATTGTGAGGAATTAAAATTTCTGACAATTCCCATTATTTCTAAATTGCTGATAAATTAAAGGATATTTACTTCTGCAAATATTAAAGGTTGTTTAAAATTTAAACTGACTTTATTTTATCAGTAGGTTCTACAATGTGCTAATTTAAAATGACTACACAGTCTTATTTGAATAAATTACCAAGTCATATTCCAAACACCAAGGACATTTCCTCAAGGCACATTTTTTTATTTTCTTTCTTTCTTTTTGACTGCTTGTGTCAGTAGTAAGAGAAAACAGAAATACTTATGAATATTTCAGGATGGAAGGTTAGTGAGTTGCTTCCTTCTTTTAGCTGAGGCAAATAACACGGAAGATTATTAGTCTCTGATATTTAATAATACGTATGGTCTGTAAACTATTGGGTCTGTCACATGACATTAATTTGAAAAAAAAATCCAATTTGGTAGCTGAAGCACCACAAGAGGTGACTTACTTCAGTCAAACCTACTTTTGTAGCAATTCAGACCTGGCTAGAGGTATAGAGTGATGTTTTTCAGCTGTGCTTCCCGGTCATAGAAACCTTGCATTTAACTTTTTATATTTAACCACGAATGACAAACGTTTTGTGAAGTATTTCATAGTGCACAGTAATGCCTAAAAAAATTGAACTGTGAAAGGAAATTAGTCTTCATGTATCTGTAGATTCAGAAACCTGATATATACACATTTAACATGACTTTTCTATTTTCTACACATGCACACCAACAATGTACGTAAGACTGAACAGTGCTTTCAGTGGTACATGTGAGTTTGGTCACTAATCTACTAAAAAGGCCTACTAGATGCTGCACAAGGGAGTCAAGGAAACAGAGACAAAGGCATAATCTGGCTATCACTCATTACTTGAAATGGTCCTTCAGTGGTTGTAGAGACATCAAGTAAGAGATTTTTGCAAAAAACCTTATTTTTTCTTTCAAAAAGAACTTCAAAAGTCAAGTTGCTGATTTTCTTGATGGGTCTGGTTTCAAGTCATAGTAGATTTAGAACAGCAGCAGAGGAATTACATGGGGTAATTCTTTTTTCTCTTGGGGTAAGGATCACTGATGTATATACTCTAACCTGTAGGAAACAGTTGGTCCTATTGCACCTCATGAGATTACTCTGAAATGTGCAATAAGTCACTCTGTGATGATGTCCCAGAACATTAAAATAATTTATGAGGAAGTCAGTGGTTGTAGAGACATCAAGTAAGAGATTTTTGCAAAAAACCTTATTTTTTCTTTCAAAAAGAACTTCAAAAGTCAAGTTGCTGATTTTCTTGATGGGTCTGGTTTCAAGTCATAGTAGATTTAGAACAGCAGCAGAGGAATTACATGGGGTAATTCTTTTTTCTCTTGGGGTAAGGATCACTGATGTATATACTCTAACCTGTAGGAAACAGTTGGTCCTATTGCACCTCATGAGATTACTCTGAAATGTGCAATAAGTCACTCTGTGATGATGTCCCAGAACATTAAAATAATTTATGTTTGAAAAATTAAATTAAAAGGTTTTTTTTTGCATTGTCTCATCAGACTTTTGATGACCCTGGTAGGATTTTTAAGGCAAGAGATATTCAGAGGTAATTTGCCATTGCCTGCCTCTGCATCATGCCCCGGGTATTCCTTGGAGGTCTCCCATCCAAATACTTGCCAGTGTCAACTCTGCTTAGCTTCTGAGATCTAACAAGATCAGACTAGTCTGGGTCATCCAGGTCAGGGTAGCTAAGAACATAAGAACATAAGAACATAAGAACAAGCCAGCTGGATCAGACAAAAGTCCATCTAGTCCAGCTCTCTGCTACTCGCAGTGGCCCACCAGGTGCCTTTGGGAGCTCACATGCAGGATGTGAACGCAATGGCCTTCTGCGGCTGTTGCTCCCGATCACCTGGTCTGTTAAGGCATTTGCAATCTCAGATCAAAGAGGATCAAGATTGGTAGCCATAAATCAACTTCTCCTCCATAAATCTGTCCAAGCCCCTTTTAAAGCTATCCAGGTTAGTGGCCATCACCACCTCCTGTGGCAGCATATTCCAAACATCAATCACACGTTGCGTGAAGAAGTGTTTCCTTTTATTAGTCCTAATTCTTCCCCCCAGCATTTTCAATGTATGCCCCCTGGTTCTAGTATTGTGAGAAAGAGAGAAAAATTTCTCTCTGTCAACATTTTCTACCCCATGCATAATTTTATAGACTTCAATCATATCCCCCCTCAGCCGCCTCCTCTCCAAACTAAAGAGTCCCAATCGCTGCAGCCTCTCCTCATAGGGAAGGTGCTCCAGTCCCTCAATCATCCTTGTTGCCCTTCTCTGCACTTTTTCTATCTCCTCAATATCCTTTTTGAGCTACGGCTGACCAGAACTGGACACAGTACTCCAAGTCACCCGGTCGCACCACCACCCCCCCCCCCCCCCACCCCCCCACCCCCCCCCCACCCCCCCCCCCACCCCCCCACCCTCCCCCCCCCTCACCCCCCCCCCCCCCCACCCCCCCCCCCCCCCCCCCCCCCCCCCCCACCCCCCCCCCCCCCCACCCACCCCCCCCCCCACCCCCCCCCCCCCCCACCCCCCCCCCCCCCCACCCCCCCCCCCCCCCACCCCCCCCCCCCCCCACCCCCCCCCCCCCCCACCCCCCCCCCCCCCCACCCCCCCCCCCCCCCACCCCCCCCCCCCCCCACCCCCCCCCCCCCCCACCCCCCCCCCCCCCCACCCCCCCCCCCCCCCACCCCCCCCCCCCCCCACCCCCCCCCCCCCCCACCCCCCCCCCCCCCCACCCCCCCCCCCCCCCACCCCCCCCCCCCCCCACCCCCCCCCCCCCCCACCCCCCCCCCCCCCCACCCCCCCCCCCCCCCACCCCCCCCCCCCCCCACCCCCCCCCCCCCCCACCCCCCCCCCCCCCCACCCCCCCCCCCCCCCACCCCCCCCCCCCCCCACCCCCCCCCCCCCCCACCCCCCCCCCCCCCCACCCCCCCCCCCCCCCACCCCCCCCCCCCCCCACCCCCCCCCCCCCCCACCCCCCCCCCCCCCCACCCCCCCCCCCCCCCACCCCCCCCCCCCCCCACCCCCCCCCCCCCCCACCCCCCCCCCCCCCCACCCCCCCCCCCCCCCACCCCCCCCCCCCCCCACCCCCCCCCCCCCCCACCCCCCCCCCCCCCCACCCCCCCCCCCCCCCACCCCCCCCCCCCCCCACCCCCCCCCCCCCCCACCCCCCCCCCCCCCCACCCCCCCCCCCCCCCACCCCCCCCCCCCCCCACCCCCCCCCCCCCCCACCCCCCCCCCCCCCCACCCCCCCCCCCCCCCACCCCCCCCCCCCCCCACCCCCCCCCCCCCCCACCCCCCCCCCCCCCCACCCCCCCCCCCCCCCACCCCCCCCCCCCCCCACCCCCCCCCCCCCCCACCCCCCCCCCCCCCCACCCCCCCCCCCCCCCACCCCCCCCCCCCCCCACCCCCCCCCCCCCCCACCCCCCCCCCCCCCCACCCCCCCCCCCCCCCACCCCCCCCCCCCCCCACCCCCCCCCCCCCCCACCCCCCCCCCCCCCCACCCCCCCCCCCCCCCACCCCCCCCCCCCCCCACCCCCCCCCCCCCCCACCCCCCCCCCCCCCCACCCCCCCCCCCCCCCACCCCCCCCCCCCCCCACCCCCCCCCCCCCCCACCCCCCCCCCCCCCCACCCCCCCCCCCCCCCACCCCCCCCCCCCCCCACCCCCCCCCCCCCCCACCCCCCCCCCCCCCCACCCCCCCCCCCCCCCACCCCCCCCCCCCCCCACCCCCCCCCCCCCCCACCCCCCCCCCCCCCCACCCCCCCCCCCCCCCACCCCCCCCCCCCCCCACCCCCCCCCCCCCCCACCCCCCCCCCCCCCCACCCCCCCCCCCCCCCACCCCCCCCCCCCCCCACCCCCCCCCCCCCCCACCCCCCCCCCCCCCCACCCCCCCCCCCCCCCACCCCCCCCCCCCCCCACCCCCCCCCCCCCCCACCCCCCCCCCCCCCCACCCCCCCCCCCCCCCACCCCCCCCCCCCCCCACCCCCCCCCCCCCCCACCCCCCCCCCCCCCCACCCCCCCCCCCCCCCACCCCCCCCCCCCCCCACCCCCCCCCCCCCCCACCCCCCCCCCCCCCCACCCCCCCCCCCCCCCACCCCCCCCCCCCCCCACCCCCCCCCCCCCCCACCCCCCCCCCCCCCCACCCCCCCCCCCCCCCACCCCCCCCCCCCCCCACCCCCCCCCCCCCCCACCCCCCCCCCCCCCCACCCCCCCCCCCCCCCACCCCCCCCCCCCCCCACCCCCCCCCCCCCCCACCCCCCCCCCCCCCCACCCCCCCCCCCCCCCACCCCCCCCCCCCCCCACCCCCCCCCCCCCCCACCCCCCCCCCCCCCCACCCCCCCCCCCCCCCACCCCCCCCCCCCCCCACCCCCCCCCCCCCCCACCCCCCCCCCCCCCCACCCCCCCCCCCCCCCACCCCCCCCCCCCCCCACCCCCCCCCCCCCCCACCCCCCCCCCCCCCCACCCCCCCCCCCCCCCACCCCCCCCCCCCCCCACCCCCCCCCCCCCCCACCCCCCCCCCCCCCCACCCCCCCCCCCCCCCACCCCCCCCCCCCCCCACCCCCCCCCCCCCCCACCCCCCCCCCCCCCCACCCCCCCCCCCCCCCACCCCCCCCCCCCCCCACCCCCCCCCCCCCCCACCCCCCCCCCCCCCCACCCCCCCCCCCCCCCACCCCCCCCCCCCCCCACCCCCCCCCCCCCCCACCCCCCCCCCCCCCCACCCCCCCCCCCCCCCACCCCCCCCCCCCCCCACCCCCCCCCCCCCCCACCCCCCCCCCCCCCCACCCCCCCCCCCCCCCACCCCCCCCCCCCCCCACCCCCCCCCCCCCCCACCCCCCCCCCCCCCCACCCCCCCCCCCCCCCACCCCCCCCCCCCCCCACCCCCCCCCCCCCCCACCCCCCCCCCCCCCCACCCCCCCCCCCCCCCACCCCCCCCCCCCCCCACCCCCCCCCCCCCCCACCCCCCCCCCCCCCCACCCCCCCCCCCCCCCACCCCCCCCCCCCCCCACCCCCCCCCCCCCCCACCCCCCCCCCCCCCCACCCCCCCCCCCCCCCACCCCCCCCCCCCCCCACCCCCCCCCCCCCCCACCCCCCCCCCCCCCCACCCCCCCCCCCCCCCACCCCCCCCCCCCCCCACCCCCCCCCCCCCCCACCCCCCCCCCCCCCCACCCCCCCCCCCCCCCACCCCCCCCCCCCCCCACCCCCCCCCCCCCCCACCCCCCCCCCCCCCCACCCCCCCCCCCCCCCACCCCCCCCCCCCCCCACCCCCCCCCCCCCCCACCCCCCCCCCCCCCCACCCCCCCCCCCCCCCACCCCCCCCCCCCCCCACCCCCCCCCCCCCCCACCCCCCCCCCCCCCCACCCCCCCCCCCCCCCACCCCCCCCCCCCCCCACCCCCCCCCCCCCCCACCCCCCCCCCCCCCCACCCCCCCCCCCCCCCACCCCCCCCCCCCCCCACCCCCCCCCCCCCCCACCCCCCCCCCCCCCCACCCCCCCCCCCCCCCACCCCCCCCCCCCCCCACCCCCCCCCCCCCCCACCCCCCCCCCCCCCCACCCCCCCCCCCCCCCACCCCCCCCCCCCCCCACCCCCCCCCCCCCCCACCCCCCCCCCCCCCCACCCCCCCCCCCCCCCACCCCCCCCCCCCCCCACCCCCCCCCCCCCCCACCCCCCCCCCCCCCCACCCCCCCCCCCCCCCACCCCCCCCCCCCCCCACCCCCCCCCCCCCCCACCCCCCCCCCCCCCCACCCCCCCCCCCCCCCACCCCCCCCCCCCCCCACCCCCCCCCCCCCCCACCCCCCCCCCCCCCCACCCCCCCCCCCCCCCACCCCCCCCCCCCCCCACCCCCCCCCCCCCCCACCCCCCCCCCCCCCCACCCCCCCCCCCCCCCACCCCCCCCCCCCCCCACCCCCCCCCCCCCCCACCCCCCCCCCCCCCCACCCCCCCCCCCCCCCACCCCCCCCCCCCCCCACCCCCCCCCCCCCCCACCCCCCCCCCCCCCCACCCCCCCCCCCCCCCACCCCCCCCCCCCCCCACCCCCCCCCCCCCCCACCCCCCCCCCCCCCCACCCCCCCCCCCCCCCACCCCCCCCCCCCCCCACCCCCCCCCCCCCCCACCCCCCCCCCCCCCCACCCCCCCCCCCCCCCACCCCCCCCCCCCCCCACCCCCCCCCCCCCCCACCCCCCCCCCCCCCCACCCCCCCCCCCCCCCACCCCCCCCCCCCCCCACCCCCCCCCCCCCCCACCCCCCCCCCCCCCCACCCCCCCCCCCCCCCACCCCCCCCCCCCCCCACCCCCCCCCCCCCCCACCCCCCCCCCCCCCCACCCCCCCCCCCCCCCACCCCCCCCCCCCCCCACCCCCCCCCCCCCCCACCCCCCCCCCCCCCCACCCCCCCCCCCCCCCACCCCCCCCCCCCCCCACCCCCCCCCCCCCCCACCCCCCCCCCCCCCCACCCCCCCCCCCCCCCACCCCCCCCCCCCCCCACCCCCCCCCCCCCCCACCCCCCCCCCCCCCCACCCCCCCCCCCCCCCACCCCCCCCCCCCCCCACCCCCCCCCCCCCCCACCCCCCCCCCCCCCCACCCCCCCCCCCCCCCACCCCCCCCCCCCCCCACCCCCCCCCCCCCCCACCCCCCCCCCCCCCCACCCCCCCCCCCCCCCACCCCCCCCCCCCCCCACCCCCCCCCCCCCCCACCCCCCCCCCCCCCCACCCCCCCCCCCCCCCACCCCCCCCCCCCCCCACCCCCCCCCCCCCCCACCCCCCCCCCCCCCCACCCCCCCCCCCCCCCACCCCCCCCCCCCCCCACCCCCCCCCCCCCCCACCCCCCCCCCCCCCCACCCCCCCCCCCCCCCACCCCCCCCCCCCCCCACCCCCCCCCCCCCCCACCCCCCCCCCCCCCCACCCCCCCCCCCCCCCACCCCCCCCCCCCCCCACCCCCCCCCCCCCCCACCCCCCCCCCCCCCCACCCCCCCCCCCCCCCACCCCCCCCCCCCCCCACCCCCCCCCCCCCCCACCCCCCCCCCCCCCCACCCCCCCCCCCCCCCACCCCCCCCCCCCCCCACCCCCCCCCCCCCCCACCCCCCCCCCCCCCCACCCCCCCCCCCCCCCACCCCCCCCCCCCCCCACCCCCCCCCCCCCCCACCCCCCCCCCCCCCCACCCCCCCCCCCCCCCACCCCCCCCCCCCCCCACCCCCCCCCCCCCCCACCCCCCCCCCCCCCCACCCCCCCCCCCCCCCACCCCCCCCCCCCCCCACCCCCCCCCCCCCCCACCCCCCCCCCCCCCCACCCCCCCCCCCCCCCACCCCCCCCCCCCCCCACCCCCCCCCCCCCCCACCCCCCCCCCCCCCCACCCCCCCCCCCCCCCACCCCCCCCCCCCCCCACCCCCCCCCCCCCCCACCCCCCCCCCCCCCCACCCCCCCCCCCCCCCACCCCCCCCCCCCCCCACCCCCCCCCCCCCCCACCCCCCCCCCCCCCCACCCCCCCCCCCCCCCACCCCCCCCCCCCCCCACCCCCCCCCCCCCCCACCCCCCCCCCCCCCCACCCCCCCCCCCCCCCACCCCCCCCCCCCCCCACCCCCCCCCCCCCCCACCCCCCCCCCCCCCCACCCCCCCCCCCCCCCACCCCCCCCCCCCCCCACCCCCCCCCCCCCCCACCCCCCCCCCCCCCCACCCCCCCCCCCCCCCACCCCCCCCCCCCCCCACCCCCCCCCCCCCCCACCCCCCCCCCCCCCCACCCCCCCCCCCCCCCACCCCCCCCCCCCCCCACCCCCCCCCCCCCCCACCCCCCCCCCCCCCCACCCCCCCCCCCCCCCACCCCCCCCCCCCCCCACCCCCCCCCCCCCCCACCCCCCCCCCCCCCCACCCCCCCCCCCCCCCACCCCCCCCCCCCCCCACCCCCCCCCCCCCCCACCCCCCCCCCCCCCCACCCCCCCCCCCCCCCACCCCCCCCCCCCCCCACCCCCCCCCCCCCCCACCCCCCCCCCCCCCCACCCCCCCCCCCCCCCACCCCCCCCCCCCCCCACCCCCCCCCCCCCCCACCCCCCCCCCCCCCCACCCCCCCCCCCCCCCACCCCCCCCCCCCCCCACCCCCCCCCCCCCCCACCCCCCCCCCCCCCCACCCCCCCCCCCCCCCACCCCCCCCCCCCCCCACCCCCCCCCCCCCCCACCCCCCCCCCCCCCCACCCCCCCCCCCCCCCACCCCCCCCCCCCCCCACCCCCCCCCCCCCCCACCCCCCCCCCCCCCCACCCCCCCCCCCCCCCACCCCCCCCCCCCCCCACCCCCCCCCCCCCCCACCCCCCCCCCCCCCCACCCCCCCCCCCCCCCACCCCCCCCCCCCCCCACCCCCCCCCCCCCCCACCCCCCCCCCCCCCCACCCCCCCCCCCCCCCACCCCCCCCCCCCCCCACCCCCCCCCCCCCCCACCCCCCCCCCCCCCCACCCCCCCCCCCCCCCACCCCCCCCCCCCCCCACCCCCCCCCCCCCCCACCCCCCCCCCCCCCCACCCCCCCCCCCCCCCACCCCCCCCCCCCCCCACCCCCCCCCCCCCCCACCCCCCCCCCCCCCCACCCCCCCCCCCCCCCACCCCCCCCCCCCCCCACCCCCCCCCCCCCCCACCCCCCCCCCCCCCCACCCCCCCCCCCCCCCACCCCCCCCCCCCCCCACCCCCCCCCCCCCCCACCCCCCCCCCCCCCCACCCCCCCCCCCCCCCACCCCCCCCCCCCCCCACCCCCCCCCCCCCCCACCCCCCCCCCCCCCCACCCCCCCCCCCCCCCACCCCCCCCCCCCCCCACCCCCCCCCCCCCCCACCCCCCCCCCCCCCCACCCCCCCCCCCCCCCACCCCCCCCCCCCCCCACCCCCCCCCCCCCCCACCCCCCCCCCCCCCCACCCCCCCCCCCCCCCACCCCCCCCCCCCCCCACCCCCCCCCCCCCCCACCCCCCCCCCCCCCCACCCCCCCCCCCCCCCACCCCCCCCCCCCCCCACCCCCCCCCCCCCCCACCCCCCCCCCCCCCCACCCCCCCCCCCCCCCACCCCCCCCCCCCCCCACCCCCCCCCCCCCCCACCCCCCCCCCCCCCCACCCCCCCCCCCCCCCACCCCCCCCCCCCCCCACCCCCCCCCCCCCCCACCCCCCCCCCCCCCCACCCCCCCCCCCCCCCACCCCCCCCCCCCCCCACCCCCCCCCCCCCCCACCCCCCCCCCCCCCCACCCCCCCCCCCCCCCACCCCCCCCCCCCCCCACCCCCCCCCCCCCCCACCCCCCCCCCCCCCCACCCCCCCCCCCCCCCACCCCCCCCCCCCCCCACCCCCCCCCCCCCCCACCCCCCCCCCCCCCCACCCCCCCCCCCCCCCACCCCCCCCCCCCCCCACCCCCCCCCCCCCCCACCCCCCCCCCCCCCCACCCCCCCCCCCCCCCACCCCCCCCCCCCCCCACCCCCCCCCCCCCCCACCCCCCCCCCCCCCCACCCCCCCCCCCCCCCACCCCCCCCCCCCCCCACCCCCCCCCCCCCCCACCCCCCCCCCCCCCCACCCCCCCCCCCCCCCACCCCCCCCCCCCCCCACCCCCCCCCCCCCCCACCCCCCCCCCCCCCCACCCCCCCCCCCCCCCACCCCCCCCCCCCCCCACCCCCCCCCCCCCCCACCCCCCCCCCCCCCCACCCCCCCCCCCCCCCACCCCCCCCCCCCCCCACCCCCCCCCCCCCCCACCCCCCCCCCCCCCCACCCCCCCCCCCCCCCACCCCCCCCCCCCCCCACCCCCCCCCCCCCCCACCCCCCCCCCCCCCCACCCCCCCCCCCCCCCACCCCCCCCCCCCCCCACCCCCCCCCCCCCCCACCCCCCCCCCCCCCCACCCCCCCCCCCCCCCACCCCCCCCCCCCCCCACCCCCCCCCCCCCCCACCCCCCCCCCCCCCCACCCCCCCCCCCCCCCACCCCCCCCCCCCCCCACCCCCCCCCCCCCCCACCCCCCCCCCCCCCCACCCCCCCCCCCCCCCACCCCCCCCCCCCCCCACCCCCCCCCCCCCCCACCCCCCCCCCCCCCCACCCCCCCCCCCCCCCACCCCCCCCCCCCCCCACCCCCCCCCCCCCCCACCCCCCCCCCCCCCCACCCCCCCCCCCCCCCACCCCCCCCCCCCCCCACCCCCCCCCCCCCCCACCCCCCCCCCCCCCCACCCCCCCCCCCCCCCACCCCCCCCCCCCCCCACCCCCCCCCCCCCCCACCCCCCCCCCCCCCCACCCCCCCCCCCCCCCACCCCCCCCCCCCCCCACCCCCCCCCCCCCCCACCCCCCCCCCCCCCCACCCCCCCCCCCCCCCACCCCCCCCCCCCCCCACCCCCCCCCCCCCCCACCCCCCCCCCCCCCCACCCCCCCCCCCCCCCACCCCCCCCCCCCCCCACCCCCCCCCCCCCCCACCCCCCCCCCCCCCCACCCCCCCCCCCCCCCACCCCCCCCCCCCCCCACCCCCCCCCCCCCCCACCCCCCCCCCCCCCCACCCCCCCCCCCCCCCACCCCCCCCCCCCCCCACCCCCCCCCCCCCCCACCCCCCCCCCCCCCCACCCCCCCCCCCCCCCACCCCCCCCCCCCCCCACCCCCCCCCCCCCCCACCCCCCCCCCCCCCCACCCCCCCCCCCCCCCACCCCCCCCCCCCCCCACCCCCCCCCCCCCCCACCCCCCCCCCCCCCCACCCCCCCCCCCCCCCACCCCCCCCCCCCCCCACCCCCCCCCCCCCCCACCCCCCCCCCCCCCCACCCCCCCCCCCCCCCACCCCCCCCCCCCCCCACCCCCCCCCCCCCCCACCCCCCCCCCCCCCCACCCCCCCCCCCCCCCACCCCCCCCCCCCCCCACCCCCCCCCCCCCCCACCCCCCCCCCCCCCCACCCCCCCCCCCCCCCACCCCCCCCCCCCCCCACCCCCCCCCCCCCCCACCCCCCCCCCCCCCCACCCCCCCCCCCCCCCACCCCCCCCCCCCCCCACCCCCCCCCCCCCCCACCCCCCCCCCCCCCCACCCCCCCCCCCCCCCACCCCCCCCCCCCCCCACCCCCCCCCCCCCCCACCCCCCCCCCCCCCCACCCCCCCCCCCCCCCACCCCCCCCCCCCCCCACCCCCCCCCCCCCCCACCCCCCCCCCCCCCCACCCCCCCCCCCCCCCACCCCCCCCCCCCCCCACCCCCCCCCCCCCCCACCCCCCCCCCCCCCCACCCCCCCCCCCCCCCACCCCCCCCCCCCCCCACCCCCCCCCCCCCCCACCCCCCCCCCCCCCCACCCCCCCCCCCCCCCACCCCCCCCCCCCCCCACCCCCCCCCCCCCCCACCCCCCCCCCCCCCCACCCCCCCCCCCCCCCACCCCCCCCCCCCCCCACCCCCCCCCCCCCCCACCCCCCCCCCCCCCCACCCCCCCCCCCCCCCACCCCCCCCCCCCCCCACCCCCCCCCCCCCCCACCCCCCCCCCCCCCCACCCCCCCCCCCCCCCACCCCCCCCCCCCCCCACCCCCCCCCCCCCCCACCCCCCCCCCCCCCCACCCCCCCCCCCCCCCACCCCCCCCCCCCCCCACCCCCCCCCCCCCCCACCCCCCCCCCCCCCCACCCCCCCCCCCCCCCACCCCCCCCCCCCCCCACCCCCCCCCCCCCCCACCCCCCCCCCCCCCCACCCCCCCCCCCCCCCACCCCCCCCCCCCCCCACCCCCCCCCCCCCCCACCCCCCCCCCCCCCCACCCCCCCCCCCCCCCACCCCCCCCCCCCCCCACCCCCCCCCCCCCCCACCCCCCCCCCCCCCCACCCCCCCCCCCCCCCACCCCCCCCCCCCCCCACCCCCCCCCCCCCCCACCCCCCCCCCCCCCCACCCCCCCCCCCCCCCACCCCCCCCCCCCCCCACCCCCCCCCCCCCCCACCCCCCCCCCCCCCCACCCCCCCCCCCCCCCACCCCCCCCCCCCCCCACCCCCCCCCCCCCCCACCCCCCCCCCCCCCCACCCCCCCCCCCCCCCACCCCCCCCCCCCCCCACCCCCCCCCCCCCCCACCCCCCCCCCCCCCCACCCCCCCCCCCCCCCACCCCCCCCCCCCCCCACCCCCCCCCCCCCCCACCCCCCCCCCCCCCCACCCCCCCCCCCCCCCACCCCCCCCCCCCCCCACCCCCCCCCCCCCCCACCCCCCCCCCCCCCCACCCCCCCCCCCCCCCACCCCCCCCCCCCCCCACCCCCCCCCCCCCCCACCCCCCCCCCCCCCCACCCCCCCCCCCCCCCACCCCCCCCCCCCCCCACCCCCCCCCCCCCCCACCCCCCCCCCCCCCCACCCCCCCCCCCCCCCACCCCCCCCCCCCCCCACCCCCCCCCCCCCCCACCCCCCCCCCCCCCCACCCCCCCCCCCCCCCACCCCCCCCCCCCCAGGCACGACTACAAGGGACACTTTGCAGGAGGAGAATCTCTGTGTAAACAAAAAATGGTGGAAAAACTCCACTGCAAAGGAAACAGCCGTAGGGTAAGTAGTGGATGCATAAATGGCCTTTTCTGTGATGTATCCATCAATCTTTATTGCAGTCATAGATCAGCATAAGAAGAAGCTCTGTGATTTATGAATGTATACAACCTGGATTAATCTTGGCTTGTTTCCTGCTCTATGGTGAAAACATACTTAATATGAGACTACTTCATTAATTGAAACCTGTCCTTTTCTATTTGAGTGACAATATTTATTAAAAAAATGTTGCTATTTTACAGTGGACCAGTGTTTGAGAGCCAGACTACCAGTGGTGGCAGGCACAAGCCCATCCTGTAGCCACCAATGCACTTTTAGAAGCATTTGTATTCTTTAAAAAAATGTGCCAAGATGCTGATCTTGATTGGGTAACCAATGTGGTGGTGCTGGATTTTGTTCTATACCTTTCCAGGTGCAGAAACAGCTCCCTATGACTGTTTCACCACTTGACAAGGTTAGAGTGGGGAATTAGAGCTCCTGGGGTCAGATTGGAGCGCTCTCACTGTTACATTCTTCTAATTTATTTTTATGTTCCTATAATCTGAGACACATAACATTACATTTATTCAAATGTCTTACTTCTGTTCACCATCACATTTTGGATTCCTCCTCTCCTTCCCAGCCAACAGTTTGCATAAATGCATCTATTCTCTGGTTCAGGGCTCAAATGCTCAATATGCTTATGGAGTTATCTCCAGGTTCACCGCTTTGATCTGAGTCGTACATCAGCTCCAAGAATGTCACTTAAAATTCTCAGAATCTGATGCAACTGACTACAGGCAGCATGGCTGGGAGAAAGGGCTCTTGCTTCCTTCCTCAGCCTTTTTTTCTAGCCCAAGAAGCCCCTGCTCCAGTGGGAAGTTATTTGCATAACTTTGGAGCTGCAAGTGCTCAGAAGGCTCCACACGCAGCTACAACGTTCTGTGAATAATTTCCCACAGAGGGTTCTTTAGGATCATGAAAAAGGCTGGTGGTGCGGGAGGGGAAGCAGGAGCCCTTCCTCCCCCCACACTGCCCATCATCAACTAAGTCCACTTCTGAGGCTTTTTAAGCAACATTCTTGCAGCCGATGAGTGACTCTGATGAAACAGTGAACCTGGAGATAACTCATAAACAAACGTATTGTGTATTTTAGCCCTTAGCAATGTAGTGAAGCCATTGAAGCCATTGAAGTAAGCCTCTAGTAGTCTACCTGAATATCTTGAGGCTGTTCTGTAATGAATAGAGCTGGAGGAGATATTTCCCTATTTAGAGCTCACACAGGTTCCCATTAGGAAGATGTCAAATTTCCTTGCTAGAATATATGCAGGTAGTTCCTGTTTTTAAAAAAGGATTTCTGAAAGGCTTTTGATCTACAGGTGCTATTAAGGAACAACTGACTTCCTCGGGCCAGATAATAATGGGGAGCTGGGGAGGCTTTGGGATAGCCTAAAGGAAGGTCCTGCTTATTAGCTGATGTCCAGAAAGCTCCACCTCTTCAGAGCTAAGTACACTGCAACCTACCAGATTAGCATGGCCCATAGATCCTCATGGCTAAAGCTTCCCAGCCAGACTTGTATCCTATGCCCTTGATTTCTGCCTTCTCCATGCACCTTTCTTGGCAGGGCTGGATGCCTGCACAATCTTTTCTGCCTTGACAACCACTTTGAAGCATGTCAGTCTTCAAGAACTTCCTCTAGGCTTTTCTTGTCACTGGCCCATTCTTTGTACCTTTTGGCACTCTATACTGTCAACCTTGTCATGTTCTACTACTCTTTAATGTTGGAACTCTTCAGGTTTGCTTTAGTTGAGTATGCTTGGACCTCACACATGCTGACTATGTCAAACCAAGGCCAGACTTCTGCAGTTCTCACTGCTGGGCTTTTATAGAGACGGAGGAAGATTTTGGGTTGTGTGTGTGTTAGGTTCTTATTTTTCTGCACACCACAGCATGTGTCATTTCACCAAAGCCCTGGACATAGTCATTATATCCCTCATAAGCATTTCAACATAGCATCACCAGTGATGGAGGAATGGAGGAATGGATGGAAGGATTAGCAGGCAAGCAGGCAGGCAGGCAGGCAGGTAGAGAGAGAGAGAGAGAGAGAGAGAGAGTGAGTGAGTTAATAGTTCATAATTATAAAACTTTAATGTCAGTGTGCTTACATTTAATAAGATGGAAAACCTGATCCAAATAGTTTACTTTAAGCAAAGTCTCGTAATACTTCAGGTAAATGGAAAATTAGGCTTGATAAATGATACAGAGTTGTCTCTAGTTTGCTTGCTCCCATCAAAGACCAATCAAATCAGTGCCACCCTGCTCCCATCAAAGACCAATCAAGGGGACAATAATCACATAACCGCTGATTCCATATCTAATAAGTGGGTTCTGTTATGCCGTAATGTCACAAACAGGATTCCAAAGCCCGATTCTAATTGTTATAAGACCCCAATGACACTTCCATGGAAGAAAACCAAGTTGCAATCACAGACTTTCATTCCTGTTTCATTCTTACAATTCTAAAATAATTACCATAAATTCAAACAAGCTCTTTTACTATTGCTAGTACATGAAGTACCATCAAGTTGCTTCTGAATTATGGAAGCATATAAAGAAAACACATGCCTACAATAACAGTTTTGAGTTACTGGATTATAGTGCTGAATTATAGTTATAGCCAAGTAGTGTCAAATAGTACAATATTATCTGTTTGTGTCAAAACAAAATTTCAGAGTGATTCTTTTACATATTTCCAGCAGGTGGCAGTACAGCAATTGCCAACAGTTGGTCCTAAGAGCCTTTGTAATTAGTAAGTATGTAGAGTTAAGTCAGGTTAACCTCTGGGAATAATTTAATAAAAGAAATGGACTGAAATGTTTCACAGCCTTAAAACCCATAAAATAAAAATTACTTTATTTACCAAAAGCCTCATCTGTGGGTCATTGATGTAGCCTGGTGGCGGCGGCGGCGGCGGCGGCGGCGGCGGCGGCGGCGGCAGGAGGAGGAGGAGGAGGAGGAGGAGGAGGAGGAGGAGGAGAACTGGCATCTGGACCTGGCCCACCCACCCTAGCAGAGGGAGGGGAGGGAGGGATCTCATGAAAGGGAAGAGGAGTGAGTGAGGGGTGGCATGCAAGGGAGGGAAGGGAGGGGTACTATGCAAGGCAGGGAAGGGAAGGGATGGGGGCCTGGCATCTGGACATGGCCCACCCACCCTAGTGGAGGGAGGGAAGGGGGCATGCAAGGGAGGGGAGAGAAGGGAAGGGGGCCTGGCATCTGAACCTGGCTCTTCCACCCACCCAAGTGGAGGAAGGGGGAGGGAGCGGTGGCATGCAAGGGAGGGGAGGGGCAGTTCAGCAGTGGATTCAACTGTCTAGGAAAGTTGGGAGGGAGGGGAGGAGGGGGAGGGATTGAGGGGTGGCATGCAAGGGAGGGGAGGAAGGGGACCCGGCATCTGGACATGGTCCACCCACCCTAGTGGAGGGAGGGGGAGGGGTGGCCGGCAAGGGAAGGGGAGGGAGGGGTACCATGCAAGGGAGGGAGGGGGAGGGTGGTCGTAGTAGTAGTAGAAGGAGGAGGAGAAGTAAGGGTCTCCACAGCCTGGGCTGCAGCTACTTCCTTTTCTCAGGCCATACCCAGTACTCACGGCGGTGACATGAGGAAATCAATTGCTTCCTTGTGCCAGTCCCGCTTCATCAGTGAAACAGGCTGTGATTCATAAGATCAAGGCATGATGTGTAACACTAAACAGCATCCACTCATAACAACGAAAGTGCTCTACAAAGTTTAAGATAGCCTTTCCACAAACAGACAAAAGAGGTTACCAATCTCAGGACACTGAAAAGGAATGGGAGATGGTGCAGCTGTTGAAGAAAAAAGAGGAGGAAGAGCAAATAAATTCAAGGAGGAGGTGAGGGAATTAAAAAGAAAAGGCTATAGGAGGTGGAGGTGATTGAATTAATCATGTCCTCCTTATGACCTTCCAGAAGTGTCTCGCCGGACTGTGTTGATGGCACATTGGCCCTTGGACTAATAGATTAATAATTACAAAAGGAGCTAAGGGCACAGATCCAAGCAATGCTAACGTTTCAAGCAAAATTAACTTTGGATGCAATTTGAAAATCTCCATATACAATCACTTCTCCAGCCTTGGCTGTTATCATTCCCTTTCCTTTTGATTGTTAATGCCATTGTGGCTCATTGGTATATTTTTTCCCCAGTAACACAACCATTTCTGATGCCTGACATAGCTCTCCCAAGTCAGGTTTAATTTTGTCTCAGTGCTTTTGATGAGAAATCTCTTAGAATCTAATCTTTTTTTCCCTTGCACTTCCTCATTTTTTGGACATAGAAACAGAAAATGTCTCTCTCTTTCAATTTCTTCTCTGTCATGTTAGTTACACATATTCTGCTCTTTGTGATTTGTATGCTCTGACTTCTGCCTTGAATTTACATTCACCGGTGTTATATTTGGTTATGTTCTGCTTTCATTTTGCACATTTTTTTGGAGCTAAGATTATCTGTGCACCATGTAAGATGAAATATAGGTGTGGTAGATGGTTGGACATCATCCCATAAGTTGCCCAATTTTATAAAACTTTTTGTTGCTCACCACGAAAGCAAGGCAATCTGTTTGTAACAAATATTAGTTACATGTTGAGACAGGGATAAAGCCTATTCCACATTTTTCATCCTGAAAGTTATATAAAGGAAATAACATGGGTATAAAAATTGATTGAATTGTTCTGACAACACAGAAAAGGCTGATGCAGTTTGCTTAAGTGGAAGATGCTTGCTCTGGTGCCAACTAAGATGGACACCACATCTCAAAACAGTAGCCCATGCAGTTGAAGAGGAAGAAGAGTTTGGATTTATATCCCACTTTTCTTAACCACGAGGAGTCTGAAAGCAACTTATGAACTCTTTCCCTTCCTTTCTCCACAACAGACACCTTGTGAGGTAGGTGGAGCTAAGAAAGTTCTGAAGAATTGTGACTAGTCTAAGGTAATCCAGCAGGCTTCATGTGTAGGAGCAGGGAAACAAATACAGTTCACCAGATACGAGTCTGATGCTCATGTGGAGAAGTGGGGAATCAAACCCAGATTTCCAGATTAGAGCCCAACACTTTTAAACACTACACCAAGCTGCCATGATTGTCTCACTGGTTTTTAATTGGACTGAAAAAGCATTGTCACATGGTCCTTCTATGTTGGAAGAGAAGGACTTTATGCTGTTTCCTGCCTTGACCCACAGAAGGGGTTTCACTAGATAGCCAGTGGCAAGATAGGGACCTAGGGATTGACACCTTTACTCTATCATGCTGGCTCTGTCCCTTTGATGTTTGACTGATACTCTCAGGGACTTCCTTCCGCCTTCTTCTCGGACTCTTCTCCATCTTACTTTCACCATGCCTAGAGGGAGGAGGGTGCTCCATGCATCCATCTCCATCCAGCTAGATTAGGATAGATTAGTGAACCTATCTACCTACCTTTCTATCCAGAATGGAGTTCACTAACAAATACTCTTTTTATTAGATTAGAAACTACAACTGACTCCAACTTTCTTTTGTGCAAGCTTACACGCACATGGGATCCTCACACACACGCACACGAGGTAAGGCTTCGTTGCGTTACAGCCTCCAGTGCACTCTGCTCAATGTGAACAGGGATAATCCCCATTACCAGAAGATTATTCCAACACTTCTAAACCTTTTGGATACATGAGGTGTTTCTTCTCAAACACTTGCCATGTCCACAAGACAGCAGCTAGAAGGACAGGAATGTTATCACTAGGGTTGGTCAATACTAAAAAAATTCGGTAAAATTCGGATTTGGGTATTTTGGGGCATAAAATGATTTGTATACCCGAATCCGAATCATAGCCGATTCGGATATGCCCGAAAATTCGGGTAAATCCGAAAAATTCGGGTACGTTTTATTATTTTTTTGAATTTTTGGTGTTTTTACACGTTTTGGCCTGCAGGGGACGCAATTTTAAAGCTAGCAACACTAAACTTTCAGGATATCATATGGGGACTATCCTGATGATTCTCCCCAAGTTTGGTGCAGTTTGGTTCAGGGGGGGCAAAGTTATTGACCCTCAAAAGGGGTGCCCCATCCCCCATTGTTTCCAATGGAAGCTAACAGGAGATGGGGGCTACACTTTTGAAGGTCCATAACTTTGGACCCCCTGAACCAAACTTTACCAAACTTGGGGAGTATCATAGGGACAGTACTTTTATGATACCCTGAAATTTTGGTGACAGTAGCTCTAAAAGTGCACCCCTCACAGTCTGAAATTTCCCCAGATTCTGTGCTCTGTAGTGGCTGGCTGGCTGGCTCCATTGCAGCCAATGGGAAATTTCTGTGGGAGGGAACTGTGGAGTGCACATTTCTCATGAGTAAATACAAAACTTTCAGGGTGTCTTCAGGAGAGTCTCTTCATGGCACCCACATCCAGGTTCCCTGGTGACCGTTGCTTCAAGAGGGTTCAATGTTATGGGTAGGGTCCATCTCCCACTGCCCCCCCATAAGCAAAGTTCCTCAAACCTGGATGGTGTCATTCAGAGACTCTCCCTGAAGATACCCTGAAATGTTTTGTGACTGTACCTTGATAAATGTGCACCCCACAGCCCTCCACCAGAAATTCCCCCATTGACAGCAATGCAGAAGTCACTGCAGAAAAAAAAGAATATTGGGCAAAATTTTGGGGGGGGGTGCCTGCAGGGGCGCATTTTAGACATATGGCAGCACTAAAATATCAGGGTATCATCAGGTGACTGTCCAGTGATGACATCCCCCAAGCTTGGTGCAGTTTGGTTTAGGGGCCAAAGCTATGGGCCTTCAAAATGGTAGCCACCATCTCCTTAGCTCCCATTGGAAACAATGGGGGATAGGGGGCCCCCTTTGAGGGTCCCATAGCTTTGGTCTCCCTGAACTAAACTGCACTAAACTTGGTGTTGACAGGACAGTCTCCTGATGATACCCTGAAATTCAGTGCCACTAGCTTTAAAAATTCCGCCGGGTTTTTTCATGTTTCACCGCTCCTGTACATGAAGCTCTGCTGGAGTGAGTGAGCGGTGAAAACACGCAAACCAGCATTTTTTAAGCTAGTGACACCAAACTTTTCAGGGTATCATCAGGAGACTGTCCTGATGATACCCCCTACAGCTTGGTGCAGTTTCTGGTTCATGGGAGCCAAAGTTATGGACTCCTCAAAGGTGTAGCCCCCATCCCCTATCAGCTCCCATTGGAAACAATAATGGGGATAGTTGCACCCCTTTTGAGGGTACCCATACCTGGCTCAAACTGCACCGAACCAGGTGAACAACATCAGGGACAGTCACCTGATGATAGCCCCCTGATAATTTGGTGCCGATACATCTCAAAATGCGTCAGCCTGTAGGCACACCCAGAATTTTCAAGATTCTTTGTTCTGCAAGTGACTTAGCTGTATTGCTGTCCAATGGGGAATTTCTGGGTAAGGAGGGCTGTGAGGTGCACATTTCTGAAGGCATGGTCACAAAACTTTCAGGGTGTCTTCAGGAGAGTCTCTGGATGACACCATCCAGGTTTGGGGAATTTTGCTTCAGGGGGTTTAATTCTATGGAGACCTCAAAAGGTTTAGGGCCCATCTCCCCACTGCCCCCTGAAGTAAAAGTTCCCCAAACCTAGATGGTGTCATCTGAAGATACCCCTTGAAAGTTTTGTGGGTTTACCTATGAAAAATATGCACTCCAATAAGCCCCACCTCTATCCAAAGAAAATTCTCTATTGACAAAGTAATGCAGCCTTCACTGCAGAACAAAGCATCCTGTGCAGGAATTTCTAAGCTGCAGGGTGCATTTGTAGATGTATCGAGTACCAATATTTCAAAGTGTATTATCAGGAGACCCAAGTCCTGATGATGCCCTTCAAGATTTGGTGCAGTTTGGTTCAGGGGCCAAAGTTATGGACCCTCAAAAGGGTAGACTCATCTGCTTAGTTCCCGTTGTAAAGAATGTGGGATAGGGACTACCCACTTTTGGGGGGGTCCATAATCTCTTTTGGCTCCCCTAAACCAAACTGCACCAAACTTGGAGGGTATCATCAGAACAGTCTCCTGATGATACCCTGAAATTCTGGTGCTGATAGGTTTAAAAATGCGCCCCCTGCAGGCCGAAACGTGAAAAAACACCAAAAAATAAACACGCAATTCGGCTGGTGATCCGAATCCCATGGATTTGGATCTGTTAGGATTCGGACAGCTCAGATTCGGACCTTGCTTGTCCGAATCCGTCCGAATCAGTGCAGATTCGGTAAAAATCCAGATTCGGACTGTCCGAATCTCCAACCCTAGTTATCACTATCTTATTGAATATTGATATTGTACTTGTCAAATCTGATTGGCAGGCGCTGCTCTGCTTTTTTCCTGGCATGAAGAACAAAGAGGATGAACCATGAATTAATACTCATGCATATGTCAACCACTCACCTCCAAAGTGTGTAATAGTGGATGACCTTTCCAGATGAGGAAGAGTCCCTTCAAGGCAAACTGCAACATATGCACATGTGGTAAATTGGCAAATGAAGAGTCAATGAAGAGACCCTAATAAGATGTCTAATGCATGAAGGATTATTGAGAGAGAAGATTATTTGCCATGTGGACATCTCTCTCCCTGTGTAGGGGTTTCTAGTTGGTATGAACAGCTGTAATGGAAGACTTTGTAGAGATGGTTTTAGTGATTTTGTTACAGTGTGTGGGAGATACCCTTCACTTCCTTCCTTCCTTCCTTCCTTCCTTCCTTCCTTCCTTCCTTCCTTCCTTCCTTCCTTCCTTCCTTCCTTCCTTCCTTCCTTCCTTCCTTCCTTCCTTCCTTCCTTCCTTCCTTCCTTCCTTCCTTCCTTCCTTCCTTCCTTCCTTCCTTCCTTCTCTTTTGCTCAGTAGTTTCTCCTCTTATATACTTTTCAGTAAAGCTAAATCCAGAAAAGGCTGAGCTAATGATGATTGGCAGGCCCTGTAATCTGAGGGGAGTGGAGACACTTATTGTTTATGTAGTTTGGCCTATCCACTTGTCTATACAGCCTTGTGGCTTTTCTGCTTTTAAAGACTTGAAGGCCCAGGGCAGAAGGGAGGAGTGGCAGAGGGTAGAAAGAATCTTCTTTTTGCCCTAAAATATCAGAAAACAGAAATAGTAGAAAACTGACATTATTAGGAATTTGTTTTTGACAAAACTAATAAGAGTTTTGAAAAGTAATTACTATTATTTATAATGGAAGTATCTTCTTCATTTCAGTATTGGGCAAATTTACTTACAAAGTAGAAGCAAAATGTATGAATATATACATGTGAATTTCTGCTTTCCTCAGGTAACTTTTGTTATTTTAATGCAAAAAGCACAGGATTCTCCTGTCTGCCTTACAGTAGCGATGTGTTCACTGCAGTGGGCTATCAGGCACTCAGCATTCCCAATCCTGAGAGTGGTTAGGGCCTGGTAGCAGCACACTGAACTTCATCATAAATTCTAGTACTTTCACAATAGTACTCTAAAATGTGAGTATCAGAGCTCCAAAGTTTGCATATCAGAGTCAAAGTCTGAGGCCTGGAAATTCTATTGTGGGGCATTTTTCTCCTCAGTAGGCAATATTTTTTTAATGTGGGGACAACAGCTAGTTAAGAAACCTTTCATAAGGTAGACAGCAAGACTACAAACCTATGCCCTACCATCTTCACAAAGTTATCCAGCAGAGTAGGAGGAAAAGAAGAGGAGGTGGTGGTGTTTACATTTATATCCTGCCTTTCTGTTCTGTAAGGAATCTCGAAGTGGCTTACAAACTCCTTTATCTTCAATTCCCTACAAAAGATACATTGTGAGACAGGTGGGGCTCAAAGTGGTCTGAAGAACCTTCACATCCTGCACGTGAGCTCCCAAAGGCACCTGGTGGGCCACTGCGAGTAGCAGAGTGCTGGACTAGATGGACTCTGGTCTGATCCAGCAGGCTAGTTCTTATGTTCTTATGTAAGAACTGTGACTAGCTGAAGGTTACTCAGCAGGTTTTATGTGTAGAAGCAGGGAAACAAATTCAGTTCACAGATTAGAGTCCACCGCTCAAGTGGAGGAGTGGGGAATCAAACCCAGTTCTCCAGATTAGAGTCCACCACTCTTAACCACTACACTATGCTGGCAGGGGAATTAAAACTGTGTAGAACTGACAGCAATTTTCACGGTCATCCAGGATACTCCCAAGCAATCATAGCAAAAATATTAATCTGTGTATAACAAGAAAGCTAAAATGTTAAGTATACCTGAACAGGGCCAGCCAAAGAGTGACCCTCTCTCTGCTATCTGGGCACCCTCCCTTCTCCCCCACAGCAGCCTGAGCACAAACAGCCACAGTGCCATGCCTCTGTGTCCTGAGACAGGCTCACAAGGACTCAAGTTCACCTCAAGAATAGGGGTTTCCTATTCTTCTTATTAGCTTTGTTCTGAGACAATAAATTAGTTATGCTTAAAGTTTGCTGAGCTTCATTTTACCTCTACTAGATATAGCACATCTTATGGCAGCAAGAATGGATAGATTGCTGAGAACTTAATACAACAATAAGTGTGACTCTGTTTTGAAGAGCTGGTGATAGCGAGCTGAACAAGGCTGGTGCAAGAACCAGAATAGTTTTTGTCCTCAAATGGCTGCTCCTGGAAATATTGAGTTTGATGTTACCACACCTGTTTTTTGGGTTTCATACCCAGAGACATTTCCCTTTTATCTTGAAGCAAATAAGATAGACCACTCATGAGTTCCCCCTTTTCTGGAGTTTGTTGGATGAATCATGCTTCATTGCTGCACAGCTTCGTGCTGCGATTCTGCATACCTCCTATAATCAATGCCTTGAAAAGTGCCTCTCCAATTTTTTTAAAATACACAGAAATGAGCAAATAAACAGGCAAGGGGGAACAGAGAGTGACCTGAGAAAATGGCGCTGAGGAGGAAGTTCAGAGGAGGCAGAGAGGCAGTGGCGAAGCTACAAGGGGACAGGGGGTGCGCTGTGCACCAGGCGCACGCCTGGGGTGTGCAGAAAATTGTTCCAGGCCCCTTCCCCTTCCCCCCCCGCGGCACCCCCCACCTCCCACACAAGGTCTCCTGGGAAGTATAGTTCCCATCAGGCCGTTTTTACTGAGAACAGGCCTTTTGCAGCCTGAAAAAGTTCTGAAAAAGGAAAGGAACTAAGGTAAGTGTGGGAAGGGGAGAAGGGGAGGTGCCGTGGGGGGGGTGCTGGGGGAGGCACTGTGGGGGGCATGTGGGGGGCACCGCGGGGGGGGGCAGAAAATATAGTATGCACACCAGGTGCAGTTTGGCCCAGCTACACTTCTGCAGAGAGGTGTGAAATACATTTTCAGGCTGGAAATAAAACATTTTTACAACCAAGAAGAAAAAAAACAATGTGGAACTCCATGGAGGAAACATTTCATTTCCTACTCAAAATGTTTTAAAAGGTTTGTTTGGAAAGGGTCATTGTTGAATTTACAGTTGCTGTAGGCCAGTGGTGGCGAACCTATGGCCCAGGTGCCAGAGGTGGCACTCAGAGCCCTCTCTGTGGGCACACGCAAACAGAGTGCCCCCCTACACACGCATCTAGGCTGGCCTGAGCCGCTGGGCTCAATTATTAGCATTAAACCTAAGACCTAGTTTTGGGGAAGCAGTGTAGGTCACCCTGTTAAGTCCTGTTAAACCCCTCTGATTTTCATGCGAAGAACTAAAGCGCGATTCTTTACCTGGGAGTTAGCTTGGTTGCTGGCAATGGGGCTTGCTTCTGAGTAAACCCTCCTAGGGTCGTGATTCACCCATTGGAAGAGTTACACGGTTGCTTCAAAGCAAAGCCACCGACTACCACCAAGCTTACTCCTAACACATGCCTCTGAGCCAACCGTTTTTTCTAAACTAAAACCTCAGTATTCAGGTTAAATTGCCATGTTGGCACTTTGTGATAAATAAGTGGGTTTTGGGTTGCAGTTTGGGCACTCAGCTTCGAAAAGGTTCGCCATCACTGCTGTAGGCTGTGCTATCAGAGCAAGCACCTCCAATCAGCGTAGCAGCTGTTATGAATTCAAGCAAAACACCTTGCTGGGATTTTGAATAATGCCCACTTTGAAAAATTCCTCAGAGGGCTTAAATTATTTATCTATAAGAAAGTAATAAGCAATAAGATATACACCAGTTGCTGAGCTGATTTGGAGGCTCATTCCCAGATTATACAATGTACAGCAATTGTAAACTCCACCCTGAGAAGCTTTAAAAGATTTTGATTTCAAAACTGAAAAGCTTTAAAAGATTTTGATTTCAAAACTGAAAAGCTTTAAAAGATTTTGTTTTTAGTATTTATTGTGGACTTTACCTTGTTAACCTCAATAAAGACTTTCAAAACTTTGCAATGATGGAGTTTATTTTTTTAAGGGTGACATTAACTCTGGTTTATAATTGTTCCTTGTATTTGGCTTGTAACAATAATAACAGAATAATTATAAGAAATCTTTTATTTGTTGTTGACACAGCTCTTGTACATTTGTCCATAGCAAGGAGGCAGAGGATTCTTGACAACAGGGTCAGCAGAGATCAGGAAATACATGTCTATAATATCAACAAGAAACTCCAAGCAAAGCAATCCCAACTCAGGATGTGGAGGACTGTATCACTGATATTCTTGCAGATTTGAGGATGCAGAATGTAGACTCTGCAAGAAGAAGGATCACTTTGTGTGAGTCTATCATTCAAAAGCCAAGGAGACATAATAAAGGATTGCATCTCCTGGCATCCCATGATCTCTTCAGTGAACCCCAAGAGCTGTATCATATTCATAAGGCAAGGAGCTTGGAGAAACTGCAGTGTTTGCAACAGTGTTCCTCAATGGTCATGAATCTAAAATGGAGATTGACTCTGACTCAAGGGTGTCCATAATCAATAAGGATGTATTTGTTGCCTTTCTTATGTGAATTTTCTTCAAAATGGCCATGTCGATCACGTATTCTTTGTGATTACAAACATAAATCAGAGGTGGGATCCAGCAGGTTCTCACAGGTTCCCGAGAGTAGGTTACTAATTATTTGTGTGTGCCGAGAGGGGGTTACTAATTGGTGATTTTGCCACGTGATTTTTGCCTTAGTTATGCCCCTCCTCTCAGCAGTAGCGCGCAGAACTTGAAGCAGTCTAGCAGGAGGTGCACTGGCGTGCGTGGCTGCCTGCACCTGCGTGCATTCGTTTCCCACCCAAGGACCGACGCAGCGGCTGCGTCCTTGCCACAGCCCTGCCCAGAAATGCCCCGCCCCGGAATGCCCAGCCACGCCCCCGTTGTGCCCCGCCCAGCTCCATTGGCACTACGCCACAGTTTGAATCCCACCACCATGGGAACCTGTTACTAAAAATTTTGGATCCCATTACTGATATAAATAGTCAACCTACTGGGAAGCTACAATGTGGATGGTACCTTGACCTTTCAAGGAAAGCTTCCACTCATTTCAAAAAAGCACTGCAAAAAGAAGGAAATTGGTTCTCATCACTAGGCATTTTATCCAAGGATTCCATGCCATCAGCACATGTCGTACCGGCGGGAGATTACGCACCAGAGAGAAATCACAAATGGAGGGTACAGAGTGCTGCCAGCTGTAAGGGAGGCAAAAAAGGATTATGAGGAACGCATGTCTGTGAACATCAAAACCAGCAACAAACAGTTCTTCAAGTACACTGCGCTATGGGAAGCCAGCAAGGGCCGGTAGGTCCAAGTAGGATGACAAAGCAACAAAGGGTGTGCTAAAAGATGACAGGGAGATTGGTGAAGAAAAGCTGAATGAATTTCTTTGCATCTGTCTTCACCCAAGAGGAGGGTGAGGAACATTCCCGCAACTCCAACCCAAGCCTCTTAGGAGGCTAATCCGAGTAACTGAACGGAAGATAGTGGTAGACAAGGCACAGTTCTGGCAGCCATTGATAAACTAAATGCTACCAAATCCCCTGGCCCAGATTGCATTCACCCAAGAGTTTTTAAAGAGCTCTGCCACGAAATTGCTGATGTTCTCACCTTAATATGCAACCATCCTTGAAATCAGGTTCCAACCCTGAAGACTGGAAGATGGCCAATGTCACACCAACCCCGAAGAAAAGGATCTAGGGGGGACCCTCGCAGCCTACAGACCAGCCAGCCTGACATCTGGTTCCTGGTAAATTAGTGGTAGCAGAATCTGTCATTAAAGATAAAAATTATAAAACATATTAAAAGCAAAACCTGCTGAGAAAGAGAGTCAGTGAATGGCTTTTGCAGGAGTAAAATCCTGGTCTTACAAACCACTAGAGTGCCCTGAGACGGGGGGTAGGCATGTGGATATGGGAACCAGTGGATACGGTCTACTTGGATTTCGCGTGCGGCTTTTGACAAAGCCCCTCACCAGAGGACTATTGAGAAAACTCCAGCAATGAAGGAATAAGAGGGGAAGTCCTCCTATGGATTAAAAACCGGTTGAGAAACAGGAAGCAAAGAGTGGGTGTAAATGGGAAATTCTCACAATGGAGAGATGTGGGGAGTGGTAGTCCCCTAAGGATCCGTAGATTGGGACCAGTGCTCTTTAACCTATTCATAAAATGACCTGGAAGTAGGGGTGGGTAGCGTGGTGGCCAAGTTTGCAGATGATACCAAATTATGTAGGGTGGTGAGAACCACAAAGGATTGCGAGGAGCTCCAAGCGGACCTTGATAAATTAGGTGAGGGGGCTAAGAAATGGCAAATGCGAAGCCCTGCACGAAAGCAAAATGCAAAGTGATGCACATAGGGGCAAAAAATCCAAACTTCACATACACGCTACAGGGGTCAGTGCTATCAGTCACAGACCAGGGAAGGGATTTAAGGCGTCTTAATCGATAGTTCCATGGGAATGTCAACTCAATGTATGGCAGCTGTGAAAAAGGCAAACCCTATGCTGGGGATGAATCTGCAGCGCGAAATCTTGAGGTTAAACTGCAAAGATTGTCAAGTGCCCCAGTATATAGAAGCCGTGGTGCGACCACACTTGGAGTAATTGTGTTCAGTTCTGGTCATCACATCCTAGTGCGTGATGCTTCAGTGAGAGAAAAAGTGCAGAGAAGGGCAACGAGGATTGATTGAGGGACTGGAGCACCTTCCTTATGAGGATAGCATGCAGCGTTTGCCGGACTCTTTAGTCTGGGAGAGGAGACGTCTAGAGGGGGGACATGGATTTGAAGCCCATAAAATTATGCATGGGGTAGAGGTACTGCTGACAGAGAGAAATTTTTCTCTCTTTCTCACAATAATTAAACCAGGGGGCATTCATTGAAAATGCCGTGTAGGAAGAATAACTAGAACTAATAAAAGGAAACACTTCTTCATGCAACGTGTGATTGGTGTTTGGAATATGCTGCCACAGGAGGTGGTGATGGCCACTAACCTGGATAGCTTTAAAAGGGGCTTGGACAGATTTATGGAGGAGAAGTCAATTTATGGCTACCAATCTTGATCCTCTTTGATCTGAGATTGCAAATGCCTTAACAGTCCAGGTGCTCGGGAGCAACAGCCGCAGAAGGCCATTGCTTTCACATCCTACATGTGAACTCCCAAAGGCACCTGGTGGGCCACTGCGAGTAGCAGAGAGCTGGACTAGATGGACTCTGGTCTGATCCAGCTGGCTTGTTCTTATGTTCTTATGTTCCCAAGGTGACTTCTGAAGTTCTGGATGCTTTTGATGGGAAGCCTCTGTCTTCCATCTGGATCCAGCAATTATTGTAATTCGCATGAAAGCTATAAATGTGCCTTTTACACTCCAGACAAAATTGAGGAGGAGTTTCATTTTATTTTATTTTTTTAGATGTTTATTAAAGTTGTAACATTACAAAAAACATACATTATATATCAATTAAAATTTAAGTTCAAGTGTAACAAGTACAAATAATATAAACCCCTGTTGGGGATTGTCATCTTCACAATATACAACTTATTCAATTTAACTTAGGTTTGACTTCACCAATCGTTGTATTATTTTCTAGGAAAAAAATAGTTGATTGTTACTAGCAGTCTATATTACATGGCAAACACTTCTTGTAAACAAAACGTATCAGATATACATTCTGATATGATTTAACTTAAATAGATTGAAATTTATTTACAAAAAATTCTTTCAACAGAGACCAGCCGTCTTCTTTACTTCTTTGTATATCCTTATTTTGTAATGAAATAGTCAATAAGTCAAGGTCCATATATATCCACATTTTGACGTACCAGTCGTTTATGGATGGGAGTCGTGGCGATTTCCAATATTTTGCTAATTCGATACGGGCCACTGATGATATATAAGTCAACAATTTGGAATGACAGATAAGTTTTTTGTCTTTGTATAGACCCAGTAGATATATTTCTGGAGTTTCATTTTATTGGAGGAAGGACTGCATTAGCTAAGGGGGAAGCGGTGCTATGTATGTCAGGATGGTATTGTGCCTTTTAGTTGGAGTTGTTTGGATCTCCTCAGCCCCTGAAGTTTAGTTGTGTTCTGAGACAATAAACTAGTTATGCTTAAGGTTTGCTGAGTTTCATTTTACTACTACATAATGTAGAATTCTTTGAAGCTGCTCACAATAATATAAATTTCAGCAAGAAATAATATATAGTATCCAGTCATCAGTGCAATGAACATTGATTAACTCAATATTTCACTTTTTTCAGCAATCCTTTTAACACCAGTAAGTTGATGAGAGAACTTGTAAGATCACTATAGATAAAAAGTCATGTGACTAAGAGTGGTCCAGTGAGGAGTAAGACTCAGTAAAATTGTCCTCTTCTTCCCATGTGCTCAGAGTTCTGCTTACAGAAGGGAGAGACTGGGGTAATTTATCCAGTCCCGCTTCTCATTGCCCCCCAGCTTTTAATCCATGGCCCCTTCCACACAAGCAGAATAATGTGTTTTCAAACCACTTTCACAACTGTTTGCAAGTGGGGTTTGCTATTCCACACAGCTTCAAAGAGCACTGAAAGAAGTTTGAAAGTGTATTATGCTGCATGTGCAGAAGGAGCCCATGATTGTTGTGCCTTTCCATGCATCATCTTTCTGTGGGTTACTAGGGACTGACAAAGAGAACAGAAAGCAGGGGAAATTTGTGTCTTTGGGTAATTGGTTGAATGTATGTATGTTATGTGCCATCAAGTCACTCCTGGCTTAAGCCGACTCTATAAATTAATGAATTAATGAATTCAAAACATAATTAACAGTCTTGCTCAGGTCTTGAAAACTGAAGGTTGAAACTTCCTTTACTGAGTCAATCTATCTGATGTTAGGTTCTCTTTTCCTATTACCTTCACCTTTTACTCAATAAAACACAGCAATAATAAATGCATCAGCAATATTAAAATTTCAACAATAACAACCAGACAACAGATCACAACAAGAAGAGCAAAAACAACAAAATAACATCACAAAAGGCTAGCAAAATAAAAATGTTTTCACCTGGCACTAAAATTTCAAAAGAACAGTGCTAGTTATATGGACGCAGGGTGGGGATTTCATATATTACACAACTCTGGCCACTCTTTTATTTTTAGAACTGTGGGCGGGACATGGGCAGTGAAAAATCTTGGCACCTCTACAAACTATAATTTCTTTGAAGGAGGTTATGTTAATTTAACTGATACAAACCAATTTATTAGTAATATACATAGGCCTGCTCTGTCCAGCTAAAGCCTATAACATTCATACAGCTATGACACGTACTGTTGCAACAGAGAGCTTTGTTGAAAGGAACACAGTATTTCCCCAGCTCTTTACGACTATTATTTTCCTTGAGCCAAACAATACCATATGTTATTTCACTGTCAGTTTACAAGTCAGCTATAATAACATATGCCCAAGAAATCTGCATCAGTCAGCAACACAATTTGGGGGTTTTGAGAGCTGAGAAATGCTCGTTCCCTACAAGAGAAGCAAACCTTTGCCAAAAAACATCATGCTCTTGTCCAACAACTGCACATTTGTGTAACAGAGAGAAGTCATCTGGAAGGGCCTCTATAGAAGTCTTTGGTTTTCAAAAATGAAAAGAGCTCCTCATCTGAGACACAAAAACTTATCAACAATTTGCCTCTGATTATATAAGATTCAAGATGTATCGGGGAAGATAATATTAAGAGCTTTAGGCAATATATAGAATTTACTCTGCTGCTACCATTTTCTCCTATAGAGCTGCTCCATTTTGATTGTTTGTTTAAAATATATCCATCCCACCCCTCAACCTAATAGTTTCTCCAGGCAGCTAAGAAAAGTCCTGAAATACTAAACAACAAGAACACTATATAAAAAAATCATAAAACAAAACCAAAACAGGTAAAAATATCAAAAAAGTATAATGCATCTTCAAAATCGTCTTTAAAAGAATAGGACCATAAATGCAGCGAAATAGTTTAATATAATATAATCAAATAACCAGTATGTCACATAATTCAGAAAAGAGTCCAGTTGATAGTTCAGGAGAAGGAAACACCAATAAAAACAACAAACTATTTTAAATAACAAATAATGTTTTCACATGACAGCAAAAGAAGAGTCTTCCAGAATTGGGTTCAAGGTGCTGTGTCTTGTAACAACCTGCCTCACCTCTGAATGAGGATAGATGTGGAATAGGAATCCAATGAGGATGACCCTGACAGTACCTCATTCTTATCAAGTCTGAAATTCCATAACTACTTCCAGGAAATGCCTCAAATGTCCACTGTCTCAATTGAGTCTCATGAAAAAAGCGACATATAGTTGTATGTTACAATGTATTGATGATGACACCTTATTCCAGATCTCCATAGCTCACCCAGTGGTTTCATGTTAGCCTATGTCAGAATTTGCCTGTAATAAGTTAAGCACTTCTCAGTCCTTCTTCCACTTTTGGTGTCTGCATGTGTAAAACAATTCTAAATGTGCCTGTATCTGGTTTCTGAATCGGCTGATGTCCATGAAGGGAGGCTGATTCATAGCCATGTTTCAACTTTCCTGCATTCTACAATGCTGTAAATGTATCTTCCCAGCTTGCTGGCTACATGTGGCATGTCATGCTGGCAATGTATTATGGGAAGGGATCATACACAGCATGGTAAAGGAAAAAAATAAGCAGGCTACTAAAGGCAAGAAAGATTCAAAATAATATTTTTTCCTACGGATCAAATTACAGACCCACAGTGTATTTAATAGTAAAGCCACTCTTTGCCCACAAAGTGTCAAAAGCTTCTCCTGTTTGAGACATTTGCCTGTGGGGCACTTTGCTAGCTTTCCCAAATGTAAGAAATAGTGGCAAAGGTATCAAAAGTGGAAGTGTGTGGGCTGGGAAGGATAAGAGTGATGGGCTGTTATGCTTGATTGAAAGTTCAGTTGCAAAAGTAGAACACTGAATACATCATTCTCTGTTTTTTACATTAAATCTGTTTTCAAACATAGCATTTTGGCACTCATTCCAATAGCTTGTTTACCCCAAATATCAGATTTCTAGAGAATGCTATTTTGTTTAAATTGCAAGGAATGAAGAACTGAGATGAACCCCAAAGGGTCTAACATTTAGGGTCATTTAATGGTAATAAGGGGAGGGGAGGGACTTCAGTCGGATATAATACCATAGAGTCCACCTTCCAAAGTGACCATTTTCTCCTGATGAACTGATCTCTATCTCATGGAGTTCAGCTATAATCCAAGGAGATCTCCTGAAAGTTGGCAAACCTAGTAGCAGCAGACTTAGAACAAAGCAAAGAAAAAGAGACCACAGAACAGTGTTTCACTAAAGAAGACAAAAATAAGGGATTTAGACCTAGAGGTAAGTGAGCATAAATCTTCTTTTGCTAATATATGCTACCCCACAGGAATTTTTGGCACAGGAGAGGATAGTAGTGTTTGCTCTGAAAACAGAAAGTTTATGGGAAAGCATTCTTTACCTATGGGCAAGTCAGGGATCCTGCCACCGTGGTTTGATCCAATGCATGTTCACCAAAAAAAAAAAAAAGAATCGTACAGCCTGATCCTATGCATTTTATTTATTTACTTTACTTTACTTTTTTTATACTCCACCTTTCGCATTAAGACAGATTACATAATGTAAGTCAATGCAATCCATTAGATGAGACATCAAACAATGACTGGGATTTCAACAATTTAAAACAGTGCAAAAATGATCATACATTAGATAAGTCAATGCAGAAAATGGTATTACATAGTAAAATGGTAAAGCAATGCAGTAAGTAAAATGGTAAAGCAATGCAGTAAGGACAAGGCATTCTGTTTCACAGAGTACGCAGAATGAGAAAAGTTGGGGAGCTTTCCTGACTTCCTCGGATGGTCATGGCACAAGATGGGAGCCTCAACAGAAAAAAATGCATGTGTATAGGCAGTTCTCATGGGACCATTCATTGCGTGGCCCCATGAGAAGCCTCGAGCTAGTGACTTAGTTCTGTGTACAAGTTTTAAATAATTTTAAACACTTTTTGTAACTGTGACTTGTATATTGGGAGTCTCATTTGGCATCAGTTTAATAACTTAATCTTGTCAGAAAATGGGCAGGTTCACAACTAGAACCCAACAACCCCTAAATTTCAAGAATAGAACTGCAGCAGAGATTAAGAGTTTGTAGAGAAGTGAACCAATTGATCTTCAAACCTAGGTACTGAAAATCACACCCTCAACTTGTTTACAGCAGCAGAGCTGCAAGGGGACGGGGCGGGGGGTGCGCGTTGCACTGGGTGAGCACCTGGGGGGGAAATCACCTCCCCTTGCAGGCACCCTCAGCCCCTCTTTATGCTTCTCCCTAACTTGCCTTAGTCTCAGCCTGCTGAAAAGTTCAGCTCTGAGGGTGGAGTCTCCAGGAATCTGACACTGTGAACCCCTAGGGAGACCTTGTGAGCCCCAAGGTCTCCTGGGTAGTGTAGTTCCCACCAAGGCTTTTTCAGTCTAAACAAAAGTAAGTGGGGGTGGGGGCAGGGCTGTAGGAGGGGGGGCTGCCGGGGGGGGGGCAGGGACTATGCAGAGCGGAAAACATAGAATCCGCCCCAGGCACAGTTTGGTCCAGCTATTCCTCTGCTTGTTTATCTCAAAACAAAGTAATAATGCTGTATAGAGTTTTAGCTACAGATGGCATGACAGCCATCCTTGGTTTGAAAGATATTTTTGAGTAACAGAACTTTCTGTTTCCTTTGTAGAAAATTTACATTGAAAATAAGGTTGTATTTACAATTTCAGGTTTCAATAACTTGAAGAAAGGCTCCCATACTTTAATTTTGAAAACTATGTAAAATAATTGTTTAGGAGACCATTTTAGAAAGCTAATAGAGAACACCACTGTAGTCTCTGCCACAGTGTATGCTATATATTATCTGTTTATGTTCTATCATGATCTTAGAACATGTTTTTCATTTTTTGTAAGTTCATTTTCTGCATTGCTTGACATAACATGTGTAATATTTCTTCGTGCTTTTCTCATTTTTGTAATCTTAGTCCTATTGCATTTCTTCTCCTTATCCCCCTTTTCTCATTATTTTTGCAAGCTGCCCTTCCCCCTGCAGGCTTAGGATGTCTTCCATCATATGAATACAATAAATATAGTAAATAAAATCAAATAACATACAATTAACACAAAACTACAGTCAATCTAAAATTTAAACCAATAACTTCAAACACTAAAATCGATGGAGGTTAAAATCTCAGGGTAATGATAGTAGCAGTTATAGTAGGGGGAGGGAAGAGGGAAGCTGAAGTTGGTAGAAATAATTGATTACACCTTTGCTACCTCAACCAGAAACCTGGTGGAACAGCTCTGTCTTACAAGCCCTGCAGCACAGCCTCAAGTCTGGGCCTAGGTCTCAGACAGAGCATTCCACTTGGTTGGGGTGAAGGTCAAAAATGCCCTGGCCCTGGTTGAGACTGGCCAGATCTTGTCCAGGTCACAGATCACCAGTAGATTGCTACTTGCTAATTGCAGCCCTCTTTGGGAGAAGTACTGGGAGAGGCAGTCCCACAGATAGGATGGCCCCAGACCATTTAGGGTTTTAACAGTAAGCATCAAAACCTAATTCAGTACTCCACCTCGAGCCAGTGCAACAGACAGAACATAAGAAAGAGCCTGCTGGATCAGATCACAGTCCATCCAGTCCACCACTCTGCTACTCTGCTACTCGCAGTGGCTCACCAGATGCCTTTGGGAACTCACATGCAGGATGTGAAAGAAATGGCCTTCTGCTGCTGCTCCCGAGCACCTGGTCTGCTAAGGCATTTGCAATCTCAGATTCAAGGAGAATCAAAATTGGTAGCCATAGATCAACTTCTCCTCCATAAATCTGTCCAAGCCCCTTTTAAAGCTATCCAGGTTAGTGGCCATCACTACCTCCTGTGGGAGCATAATCCTAATTCTTCCCCCAAGCATTTTCAATGAATGCTCCCTGGTTCTAGTATTGTGAGAAAGAGAGAAAAATTTCTCTCTGTTGACATTTTCTACCCCATACATAATTTTATAGACTTCAATCATATTCCCCCTCAGACGTCTCCTCTCCAAATTAAAGAGTCCCAAATGCTGCAGCCTCTCCTCATAAGGATGGTGCCCCAAGCCCTCAATCATCCTTGTTGCCCTTCTCTGCACTTTTTCTATCTCTTCGATATCTTTTTTGAGATATAGCGACCAGAACTGAACACAAGTGTGTTCGCACCACTGCTTTATTCAAGGTTGAATACACCAGTTGAATATGAGTCCAACCGGTAAGGACCCATGTTGCTACATTTGCACAGGTTGGAATTTCTTAAGTAGGTTTAATTCTCACAAAGAACAAGAGTCTCATACAAAGCAGGGGGAAGGGTTTGAGGGAGTGGTGTGCCCTTCTGCTAGCATGTTTGCTCTCCCTGTGGTACTTACCCTGGCAGAGGGAGAGGCACACTGGCAGCTGCTCGTCACACAGCTCCGCCAACACATAACCCAGAAGTCCGGGCTGCAGCAGGGCTGTGTTGGCATCCTACTGGGATGCCAGCGTGAAAGTTTGTTTCTGGAGGGGGAGCCAATGTTGAGGGCCAATAGCACAGTGCACTGGCCATCAGACTTATGCCTGCTTTTTGGTGTCATATGTCCTGTCATACCTATGGAGCTTTTGGTGGAGTGGAGGTTCCAGGGCTTTTCCCTATTCCCTGCATCACTGTGGAACCCTTTTGGAGGTGGTGAGGTGAAGCCATGTTGGTACTGCAACCCGCCACCTCCAGGTTTGGATGGGGCTGCCCATGAGGTGGTAAACCTGTGTTTTACCTGTAAGTGGAGGCCAATATGGCTGAATGCTGCTTCTGCTTCAAGTAGACATTAGAGAAGCAGAGTATTAATGAACTAAATAAGTCAATAATACAAAGGGCAGGAGAAAAGGAATCCTCATATTGGACACGGTTCAGGATCCTACACAATTCAGTGTCAGAGGTGACACTCTATTTAGTGTAATGAGGTTTCTTTTCTCCTTCATGTTATGAAACTTCCTCTCTCTCTGCATTTATTTTATACAAAAGAATAGTCCTTCATTTAAAAAAAACCTGCACATAGAAATCAGATGTCTGATTATTAGCTTGTGCAGCTGAAGTCCTCACATGATAAAATGGTAAGTAAAATCTCTTTATTGATCTTGAAATAACCCATCTACATATCAGGAGTATCTGCAGAGCTGAAACCTTTACATCTAGCATTATTTAAATGTGCACAGCTATTTAATGTTCATCACATAGTTGATCCTTATAGTGAAAGTGATTTTCTTCCAATAAGATTCCCTCTGCCTTCTATTTTAACAAGGAAAACTGCCCCTCCAAATAGAAAGGTTGCTTGTTATTTTGAGGCAGTGAGGCAAAACACACAGCACGAAGACTACATTTGGCTTGCCAAGCAGATGTCTACAGATCACTTGATGTTAATTTCAACATAAAAGCTATTATATTCCTGGCCTTGCCCTACTAGTTGTTAAATAATTATTTATGGTCGGCGCATGAAGTCCGGAAACCTTACAGAAGGCACATCAACACTCCTAAACTAACTATATTTGACATAAATGGTTTTCTGTTATGGAAGAGACTCTGTGTAATGTTTCTTCATATACAATTCCATTTTGCAAACTAAAAGGTAATTCTGCATTTATATTTGCACAAAACGTATAAAGTGTGACCACAAATTCTATCTCACCAGCAAGGAATTAGAGAGTCTGGTTCACTGACATTTATAGCTGGGGACCAGAGCTATTGGATGATTCACTTTATCAAAATAATCTTTCTCACTTCACAGTTCTTAGGTTCATTAATATGCTTCAGGTTTAGCTTAATATTCTTAATCCATTCTACCTATGGTTTAATGACAATCTGATTTTCATAGGCTTGGCGGGTGATAAACTACAGAAGCGTTTCAAACTTAAGATCCAATATTTTATACATTGAAATACGTTTGTAGGTGTTTCTGTAAAAAAAAAAAAAGAAATACCATGACAGATAATACAATCTGCGTAAGTGAATTAATGACAACCTAATACCAAACTTATCAAAGTTTGTGCTAACAAGAGTTAAATGTGTACAGCGCTGTGTATAAACATCTTCAAAACAACTCTGCAGTCTTTCATACATTGCTGTCAGAAGCCGTTTTGATGATTTGGTTCACCCTATGAGTATCCTTTTTGTCTAATTAAACTTTAGCATCACTAACAGTCAAGCTAGAATGTAAAAAAGTTGAAGGACACAGATTCTGAATATGGCATTAGATACAATTCAGTTGAGATGCCTACTGCAATTGCATTTCCCTCTTGAAAGAAGCAGTGTCTCTCCATTAAAACAGACATTACAGCTGTGTTTTAGGGTCATTTTACTTGTTTGTTATTTATCATTTGTTTGCAATGTCCATTTAAATAAAATAGAGTGATCTAAATGAGGAAGAGAAATGAATTCTAAAGCAGAATTCACACTTCAATGTATTCTCAGCTTCCTGTCCTAAACTGTCATCAAGAATTGCTTAGGCCTAGAATTGTAGGAATTACAAATATTGCAGGGCAGCAGTTACACAGTGAGCCTAAGTTAATACAACAGATGCAAAATAACCCCACCCCCGCACATACTCACTGACTAAGTAAAAAAATCCCAGAAGGTTTCTGTGAAGTCGGCACGTTATTTCTATTTTAGAAAATGGAGAACTGAGGCTAACCACTTCAGTCAATGGCTGAGCTCTTATTAGAGTTATGGTTAAATGGCCAACCATTTATTAGAGCTATGGTTAAACCAACAGCTGAAGTCTTCCCTCATTTTCCTAGGCCGTTTCCGCACGGCCTTTTTATGGCACCCTGGGGACAGGAAAAATGCTGTCCCCAGGGAGCCATTTCCGCGATATAGCGGCGCTTTGCTGTAACGCAGCAGCCGCCAATTCGACTGCGCTCCCCCTCCCCCAGGGCGCAAGGCCAGGGCTCACTGTAAAACAACCCTTTAGCGGGTTGTATTTGCCGCTAACAGCGCAGCCCCGGCGGTGCAACCGCGACCGTCCAACGATCAGCTGCCTTTATCCAGCTGTTGTTCAGCTGGCCTCTGAAGTTCTCCCTCACTGTCCTCTGACCCCTGGAGGTCAGAGGGCAGCGTGGGCAGGGCTTCAGAGGCCAGCAGGCCAACGACGGGGACAAGGTGAGTGGGACGGGGAAGGGGGCAGAGGCGGCTCCATGCGGAGCCCCCTGTCCTCACAATACTGCCTCCCCTGAGGTCAAGCATCGCGACGCTTTTCAGTGCGCGGTGAATGGCCTCTTCGCCCCCACCACTGCAGAATTCTTGCCGGGCCAGGGGCTCTCAGTCGTGCAGAAACAGCCCTAGTTTTTTTTAGCAAAGAACATAAGAGCATAAGAAAGAGCCTGCTGGATCAGACCACAGTCCATCCAGTCCAGCACTCTGCTACTCGCAGTGGCCCACCTGATGCCTTTGGGAACTCACATGCAAATTGTGAAAGCAATGGTCTTCTGCTGCTGCTGCTGCTCCCGAGCACCTGGTCTGCTAAGGCATTTGCAATCTCAGATTCAAGGAGAATCAAAATTGGTAGCCATAGATTGACTTCTCCTCCATAAATCTGTCCAAGCCCCCTTTAAAGCTATCCAGGTTAGTGGCCATCACTACCTCCTGTGGCAGCATATTCCAAACACCAATCATGCGTTGCGTGAAGAAATGTTTCCTTTTATTAATCCTAGTTCTTCCCCCCAGCATTTTCAATGAATGCCCCCTGGTTCTAGTATTGTGAGAAAGAGAAAAATTTCTCTCTGTTGACATATTCTACCCCATGCACAATTTTATAGACTTCAATCGTATTCCCCCTCAGACATCTCCTCTCCAAAGAGTCCCAAACGCTGCAGCCTCTCCTCATAAGTATGGTTCTCCAATCCCTCAATCATCCTTGTTGCCTTCCTCTGCACTTTTTCTATGTCTTTGATATCCTTTTTGAGATGCAGTGACCAGAACTGAACACAGTACTCCAAGTGAGGTCGCACCACTGCTTTATATAAGGGCATGACAATTTTTGCCGTTTTATTAACAACTAGCAGGGCACTCGTGCTTTGCGGTGCATACTTCATCACAGGCTCTCTATGAATTTCAGGGTGACATTCAACATATTCTTTACAGCCTGTTTGTGAACTTTGGGGTGACATGCAGCATATTTCCTCACAGCCTGTCTGTGGACTGATGGGTTTGTTTTTGCATATGTTGCAGCCGCTTCCTGCAGTTGTCTTTTTCTAATGCAATGTGTTATTGCTCTCTTTCACCTGGTGGGCTCCAAAAGACATCATTTGGAAGCAGCCGTTGTATTTTCGGGATGCAGAAAGGAAGTGTTCTGCTATTGGATGCTGATGAGCGAGAAGGCTGTGAAGAGGCCCAGGGTACGGTTGAAGGACAGGGAGACGGACTGTCCCGCACCTACAGCCCCTCCCTGGGGCCTCATCCCGCCACTTCAGAGCACGAAACCAAGCACAGGTTGATCGGAGGCCGAGAGCAATAAACTTGTCTCCACAGTAAGCAATATGATGTCCATATGGAAAACCCGACAAATGTTTAGTAGTCCAAGGTGATAGTGTGGTTTGTGATGTATGTTGATAGTATTTGGCTGTAGTGGTGTTGTTAATGTGAGGGTGGGTGGAGGAGTACTTTTTCACAGCCTGTCTGTTAACTTTGGGGTGACATTCATCATACTTTTTTGCAGTCTGTTTGTGAACTTTGGGGTGACATTCAGCATACCTCATCACAGCCTCTCTATGAACTTCAGGGTGACATTCAGCATACTTCATCACAGCCTCTCTATTAACTTCGGGGTGACATTCAGCATACCTCATCACAGCCTGCCTGTGAACTTCTGGCTTGTTTTTTGCATATTTTGCAGCAACTTCCCTTACTTGTCTTTTTCTAATCAAATCTGTAAATCGCTTTCTGCGTTTAATCCCTCTCCTCCCTTTAGCTATTTCAACAGAAGGAACAGGTTCGTATGTGGTGAGGAGGTCGGTGGTAGAATCCAGTTGGGCCACCATTGGCTCAATTATGCTTGATGTTTGGTGGGCATTATCAGAACTTGTCGATTTGACACATGGAAGTAGAGCGTCAAAGTGCCCTTCATTAAAATCTCCTGTGAAATGAATCATTTGTACTCCCTGTACTGCATCCTTTAGCTTGGCAAGCAGGTTTATAACTGTCACCTTTAGAATGTTCGTTCAGATGGCCAGAGTTCAACAGTAATGCAGATGGCCAGAGTTCAACAGTAAATGTGTAATAAGTAAAACTGAATATTTTGAAAAAATCCTTTCTTGGTGAGCACCTAAACCACATAATGAACAGGTGTGTCAAATTTCAACTTTGTAAGTTAGGTGGTTTTTGAGTTCTGTTGATGAGTCAGTGAGTCAGTCAGTCAGTGAGTCAGTCAGTGAGTCAGTCAATGAGTGGTATTTCGCGTTTATAGATATAGATTCCTTTCTTAATTATCCCCAGCATAGAGTTTGCCTTTTTCACAGCTGCCATGGATTGAGTTGACATTTCCATGGAACTATTAACTAAGACACCTAAATCACTTTCCTGGTCTGTGACTGACCCCTGTAGTGTGTAGTGAAGTTTGGATTTTTTGCCCCTATGTGCATCACTTTACATGCTTTACACTGTACATGCTTTACGCTTTACAGCTAATGAGGACAACCAAGGTTCTTGGAGGTTCCAAAGGCAATTCCCTCCTATGGGCTCTAAGTCTCCATCTGAAAGCTTCCTTACTTCTTGAATGCTGTGAATTTCATCCTTGGACTGAACAGTTGAGTCACTTGGAGGGAGTGGGAAGGGTATAATGTCTGCTTTCATGAGGGAAATGCTGTGACCAAGGTACATACTTTGTCATATGATTGGTTTTACAATTATTATTAATGACAGAACAATTTCTCTCTGCAGGTGTCTGCTGTCTGTGATAAATGCAACGTTTCCCAGAACATTATGGCATAAAATAAACTAGCAGAGAAAAGCAACCACCCAGGCAGAAAGTGCAAGAAGGAGGGAAAGTAGCAAAACTCATTTACACCCATCTTTATCAAACTTAGCAGATTTTGACATGCCTCAAATGGATGTAATTTTAAAGATCCCTAGTAACATATGCATCTTTTGCTAAATGTTGCATGCAATTAAACTTTCAGAAAGATAGTGATGGGTTGGCAAGCTCCTCCCTGTTCCTCTTGTCAATGAAAATCACAGCATATATTCGGAGGCAAGCTCTTTTAGCTCTAAGTACAGGGAAGAAAGCTGTTCTCCAACACTATTTCAATTAGAGAAATGGCTACCCAATCGGGATCTGTGTTTTAATAATTTTACTGAATGGCATCGCATACTTTGCATCCACAAAGTTCACAACAGTTTCAGGCCTAGACAAGCACATCTGTGGAAGCTAAGCTTCATCCATCTAGCCACAGCTTCAGACACCCTTCAACTGTTAACATACAGCATTTGAGTGAGCCCAGGTTTGCACAGTGAAGATGCTCAAACTGGATGCTGTCCATGCAGCCTTTCTGCTATACTAGGTTCTGAGCTAAGGAAAGGCAGTGACAGACCAACTGCATATGCAACAGCATCAGTACTGAGTAGAATGTAATAGGGAAGGATATCTTGACTTTTCATTGTCAGTTATGGCTACCTACTTTGTTCCCAACTGGCCATTTTTCCTCTAGCAGGGCAGTTATTTTATCCTTCTGATAGGGTTGCCAGTTGCAGGTTGGAAACTACCTAGAGATTTTGGGGGTGCAGGCTGAGGAGGGAAGGGTTTGGGGAGGGAAGGAACTTCCATAGGGCATGATGCCATTGCATTCACCTTCTACAATGGCAATTTTCTCCAGGGGAACTGATCTCTGTCACCTGAAGATCAACCGTAATATCAGAAGATCTCCAGCCACCAACTGGAAACTGATAACCCTACCTTTTCTTTTTTACATAATGGAAAGAATAGGAGGGAGACTTTTTAAAAACTGTTCAGTGAATTTTAAGCAAAGGAATGTGTTCTACTGTACCTTGTTTGCATCAATTTTTACTTTTATTTTCAGATGAAGCTTTTTGTGTGTGTCCAGAAGCAGCTTATCTTGACCTTGCTTTTAGGTTACTTGGCAGGTAAGAATGGTTGTTCTTTTAAAAAAAAACTGGAATCATATTTGTGACTGATTTCTACCAAGAAACATTCCCAAATTCAATGGCAAGGGAGCTTCAATGATGCTTAATCTGATCGTATACATATTTACTCAGTAAGTTCCACTGGGTTTAATGAAGCTTACGCATAGGTAAATTTACATAAGGTTAATTGAACATATAATGAAACTGCTTTATATGGAGTCAGCCCACTGGTCCATTTAGTCTAGCATATCCTAAGTGGATTTCATGGCCTCAGCTACAGATCCTTCACAGTCCTTCTACCAGACATTCCTATCCCAAAAACACTAAGCCAGCATTTGATGTGTCTGTTGTTTTGGGAGGGTTACTCTCTCTCTTTAATGGAGCAGGTTTGCAGCCTAGAAATGCTGCTGGACCTGGGCCACTTCTGTTGGATAAACAGGTTGCAGTGGAACATTATTCTCTGAGGAAGGTAGCAATGTCCTCACAGAAGACTCAGGAATTGCTGTATGCACTTGCACGAATGCCTTGCGAGTATCATTGAAACACTTGCAACTTTGCAACACTCATTTAATCCCAAGATTTAGGATCCTGTTGACTTTTTGAAAGCATTTTTGAAATCTATATGTTAAATTCTGAAGTGTCCTCCCTGCCTACAGGTACTTAAATACACAGAGAGAAGGCACACTCATCCCAAACAGATATTTATTTTATGTATTCATATAATTTTATTAAAACTTTTAAAAAGATAAACAAACAAACAAAGAAAAGGCCAGACAGAAACAATGGGGGAAAGGAGGACTACTGATTTTTTCTTCACCAAATATAAACACAGCTAAATATTTTCCGCTGGCTCCCTAGATACAATTATGAAATGATAATTCAATTAATTATTAATTGTTGTTATTAATTAAGTAGGAGTCACATTTTTCTATATTATACCCATTTTCTTATACCTGTAGTCATTGAATCTTCAAATCATCCGTTCATTTTTTTCTGTTTTAAGCAAAAAAATCTATCACAGGTTTCCAGTTATCAATAAATTTAAATAAGTTATTTTCTCTAATCAAAGTAAGCTTAACTATCTCAGTCAATTCCAGTTCTCTGTATCACCTAGACCGCCACTATTGTGGATGCGCTATCAGAATAGGAAGGCACCAGGAGGAAGGCTGGCAGTTGGCAAGCAGCTGCTTCTCTGGGGCCTTCAATCTACCCTGTGGAACCCAGGAGAGGGGAAACAGGGGAAACCGAGACTAGGCCTCAGAGTTGGAAAGGAAGCTGGGGAGCCCTGACCTGCCCTAGCAGGAAGTTCCTCAAACAGTCAGGGGGTGGCAGTGGTTTACCCAGAGAGAGAAAGCAAGCCCTTTCCAGGAAAAGGTGGAAACCCCTGGTAGAGGCTTGGGGTGGGATATGGCCTGCAGGGCGAAGCAGACATGTTCCGCCACACATAGGTTAGCGGATTGTTATCTATAATAATTTTAAATTCTGTTCCGGACAAAAAAAACCATGAAATTTATCACAGACTGCCCATTTCAACACCAGGAACTTCAATTTGTTCTCTGGATAATTACACTCACTACACATCAAGCTTCTGCTAGCATAAGCATATGGGTTCTATTGGGCTAAGTAGGAATTCAACTTGCAAGACAATGTAAATTAATTTTTTTCTTTTAAATCAAAATCTGCAATAGTTGAACAATCCAACTCCCTTTTTTTCAACATGGAAGTGCAACAAGGAACAGAAACTTTCAGCCAATAATGTCTTGCATTCAGCTGAGGAGCTAGTTGTCTTTTAAAACCCATTCAGGATGAGCAAAGCCCAACTTTCAAGTCTCCCAAAGTTCCAGAGTCCCTTGCTATAGTCCTCTTGATTGTGGAACAAACTGGAACCTGACTTCTGTCCTTTGCTTAGGTATGGCAGCCCTTCAATAATAATATGACTCTTGCAATAATATCAAACTAAACTAATACATACATATCACTTCTACTCATTATTTTTCACATACACTGGGACTCCAGTTATTTTATTCAAGGTGATAACAGCTCATAAAATACTATCAAACTCCCCAGCAACCAGCCTTCTCTTCAGCTGCTTAGCTAGACACTTAGTCCACCCTACTCGGGGTTACAGCAGCAGTGGCCAGTGTGCCTTCTACCAGCAGGTGATTAACCTATGAATTTTCTTGAGTGAGAAAGGTTTTGTCACTGTGGTAAAAGCCCTGGTAACATCTAAATCAGATTAATGCAATGTGCTCCATGTAGGCCTGCCCCTGTGAGGCAGCATTTCAGAAAATCTTTTAAATATTAACCATATTAGACTAACATAGTTTGATATATTAATGCTTAGTCCTTAATAATAACTTGTGCCTTAGAAAGAGATAGATTTATAATATACACAGAGACTAACAAGATATTAGTACAATTTGCTTAACATTGCAGTTTTATTTGTAGAAGCAGTCAACCAAGATGTTATCTTGGATAGTATTTTTATAACATTGTCCTTGCATGAGAAACCCTGACTCCCATCTTTCATATTTCTTCCTGGCCAGGAGGAAATATGACTTTATTGCCTGCCAATAGGGGAGGTCTGATGAGTGAGTTATGTCCTTCAAATGCTGAATTGCAGGCAATAGATTTTGCAATATGTCACAATGTTCCAACCTTCAAGGATACTTCCTAGACTCTAGGTCTCCATTCCTTATTTCAGATAACACCTCCTTGCTTCTTTCTGTGATAAGAGTATGTGACTAGTTTCCTGTTTTATGGTCCACATGACTTTCACAAAGCGGTTGTTATTCTTTTGGGTGACAGGACTGCCCTCAAGATGCCTGGGGAGCTCATTATCACACTAAAATCCCCTCCTCTTGGTGCTAAATGCTGATCTTTTTAAGACAATGTGACGTGTGTACTTGCATGTGGAGGGCTTAACCTATACTGACATGTAAATGGAGGGATCAAAGTGAAGTAATCAATGATGCATTGATGATGTACCAGTGATTGATGAATGTACCTGTGTATAATGAAGAGCCTGAAATGTGTTCATTGCTTCTGCCTTCATCAGAGAGTCTATTTTGGCTGCAGCTAAAATAAACCTTTTATTCACCACTCACCCCTGGAGTTTCTTATTGGGTCTAGGGTCTCTGGGGACCTGATGCTGAGTCACAAATTGTGATATCACCTGAAAAATTGTATCTGAAAATGTAAACTCTTATTGTACAAACTCTTGCCACCCAAGATGTGTTACTTTTATAAGCAGACACCTGAAGTCTCCAGCATTCTGTCTACGAATGGAACAGCCTATATAGATAACTCTGCGTGGAGGAAGAACAAAATATAATTTAACTGCTAAACATATCTTTAAAAATAGTAAATATGTAAGGATATGAAAGATGGTTACTTAGGCCATTTCCGCACGGCCTTTTTATGGCGCCCTGGGGACAGGAAAAATGCCGTCCCCAGGGAGCCATTCGCACAGGCGGCGCTGCTGCAACGCAGCAGCGCCAACCTGACTGCGCTCCCCCTTCTGTGGGCGGCGTCAGGTTTCTAAAAAACAACCCTTTAAAGAGTTGCTTTTGTTGCAACAGCGTGCAGCCTTCCCGGCGAGCTGGGTGCTAACAGCACCGCCGGGAACACGCTTGTTTCCTTTCTCTTCGTCTTCACTCACCTTCCATCTCTGTCGCCAGCCACTGTTGCCTTCTGAAGTCTCTCTCCTCACTGTCCTCCCACCCCTGGAGGTCGGAGGGCAGCGTATGGGCTTCAGAGGCCAGCAGGCCGAAGGACGAGACACAAGGTGAGTGGGATGGGGAGTGGGGGCAGAGGCTGGCTCCATGCGGAGTCAGCCAGTCCTCCCACTTCTCTCGGGCCTCCCCTGAGGTCACGACTGCAGAATTCTTGCCGGCGTGGGGGCGCCTCGGGGGCCGTGCGGAAACGGCCTTAGACTTAAAAGGGAAAGTCATGTAAAAGTAAGGAATGCCTTCTAATCAGAATTGTTTTCCACCCCATATAACCCTAAGATTTGCCAGCCTTTCAAAGTTTTCAACTTTCCAGAGGCTGCTTATGTCTATTGCTACCAAAACTGCAGCGCATATAACAACCAGATATTTTAAAATGTTTTTACAAGGCTGGAATACATGAAATTCAGAGTTATTTCAGGTTTTCAGATTAGAAAAATGATATTTTTAAACTGAACAGTACTGACAATTCGACTGCTTGGGTAATTCACAGTGTACTCGTTAATTGTGTACTTAAGTGTACTAGTTAAAATAGAAAAGGAGATCCAGCCACCATGTAAAAACTGTACATGCAGATTATGGATCTGGAATAGGTTTTAAATTGGGACTTTATTGGTCTTCAATGGCTGATTTTGCGCAGTAAAAATGGCCCGTGAAATATCCGGGAGTGCAGCCACTGTGGTGTTTTTTACCCGGCGTTTTTGCTGTTGACTTGTCCACTTCATAGAATCATAGACTCATAGAGTTGGAAGAGACTCCAAGGGCCCTCAAGTCCAACCCCCTGCAATGCAGGAACACACAATCAAAGCACTCCCGAGATATATTCATCCAGCCTCTGTTTAAAAACCTCCAAAGAAGGAGACTCCACCACTCTCCAAGGCAGTGATTTCCACTGCCTAACAGCCCTGACAGTAAATAAGTTCTTCCTAATGTTTAGGTGGAATCTCTTTTCTTCACCTTGAATCCATTACTCCGTGCCCTAGTCTCTGAGGCACCACGGGGTCTTCGGCAATGTCTTCTACACATGTGCGGACAACCTCCATTCCCGCATTCTGATTGGTTGAATTTCCCCCCACCCCGTTCCCCCCACTGACTTTCACCTATTTAGTTTTAAATGACTCTGCACAAAACAGGCACTGGGAATCGGTATCCTTGCCCCCCCCCCCCATGTAAAATCCCTGCATGTGTGAGGGAATCACAGTATTCCAATCCCCCACCATCTAAAATCCTTGCATGTGCAAGGGAATTGCCACCCTCCCATTCACAGCGCATTCATACGCTGCTTTTTTGCAAGGTTTCTCCCTCTGTGTTTTTTATTCCACTACAAAGGGAGGAGGCATCCATTCATTGGAGGGGCGGGCCAGAGCGGCAAGGCAGGAAAAATGGCCTTGTTCTGCTGCTGAGGAGTTTTCACGGCAGCAGAAGCCATCAGAGCAACAGAGGAGCATTAAAAAAGGTCCTCAACCTTTGCGGTTCTGGAAAGTCCTGGAGTAAAGTCACTGCTGCAGGACAGCTCCGGGGCGACAATGTGGCAGACACACTGCAGCGCTTGGAGCTGTGCAAAACTCCCCATTGCGCTGGGGCATTCATGTGCCAACAATGGGACATTTTTAGCATGCAAAATCAGCCAATGTATTTTTTCTAGCTCCCTACCACACTCATAGAACCATGGAATTGGAAGGTACTTTCTGATTTGGATATTAGCTATAAAATAAACCAGGCAGAAGCAATGCCCATTATATGATCTCCTTATGGACCAGTTTGACCCTGTTACCATGATAGATGTTGATAGGAATTGAGATCTGTAGAAATCCAATCCAATCCAAGGCCTTTATTGGCATCTATTTGCAAAAGTTACTGCTTTTGCACTGGAACTTTGCCCTTCCTGGTTGATAAAATCATTAATGAGCCCCTGATGTCCATTATAAATCAGTCACTAACTCATAGCATCTTCTCTCAGACACTCAGAGGCATTTATTTGTTTGTTTGTTTGGAAACCGCCCACCCCCAAAGGGCTCTGGGTGGTGTACAACAAATGTAAATACAATAATACAAATACAGCAATACATAATACATTAAAATTCATGGTCAGATCTATAAGACATATAAAAACATAGCAGCATACAGTAAAAAAATTCATCCACTACTTTAAACATCAGTCATAGACAAAGATGATTTGACCAGTTATTGTCTAATCTCTAATCTGCCCTTCCTGGACAAAGTAATGAAGACAACAATAGCGAACCACTCCAGGTCTTGTCAGATAATCCTATGAACCATTTTCGGCCTGGCTTGAGTCACTGCCTGGCTACTGTGGTTAAATGGCTGAATAAATAAACAGAAACTGAATCCAGACAGGATGAAAATTATGCCAGATGGGAAGCCTTAAACAGCATCATGCTGTTTAATAGGGCTCAGATGACCCTTGCTAACTGAAGATACTAGGGGTTATACTGAACCTAGCATTATTGCTTCAGAAGCAAATTAATGCGGCCACAAAAATACTCCCCCCCCACTTCCTTTAGCACAGAAAATTGCCCTCTCCCTTGATTCAGTCTTCTGACCACCTGGATCCAAGGAAACAATGTGATTAGACTACTGTAACACACTACACATAGATCACCCCTTGAAATCATCTTGGAGACTATTGCTTATTGCAGTGGTTCTCAACCTGGGGGTCGGGACCCCTTTGGGGGTCGAACGACCCTTTCACAGGGGTCGCCTAAGACTCTCTGCATCAGTGTTCTCCATCTGTAAAATGGATAAATGTTAGGGTTGGGGGTCACCACAACATGAAGAACTGTATTAAAGGGTTGCAGCATTAGGAAGGTTGAGAACCACTGGCTTATTGCTTGTGTATTAGATGCATCATACAATTTATTGCATTGATTTTCATTGTGTAATCTGCTTTGAATTTCAGTGAGAAAGGCAGACTATAAATTATGTAAATGGAATTAAAATAAAATAAATAGGCCATCTAGTCCAGCCCTAAAATCCAAAATAGAGCATTCTCAAAGAGATTTCCATCCAGATTCATTGCCTGAAGACCTCCAGAGAGGAAGAAGTTCCATTCCTGAACTGCTTTTACTGTTAGGAAGTATCACCTAATCTTTAAATGAAATCTGCCCTCCTGTAACTCAAAATCCATTAGATCTAGTCTTGCTCTCTAGAACAGCAGAGAACTAATATTTGAACTTTTCTTTATGAAAACCCTTATGTTAGCTGAAAAGTGCAATCAGTCTCCCTTGCACCTTCTCAGGGATAAGCAAACCCAGTTCATTCAACCTCTCTTTAAATGACTTGTTTACCAGACCCCCTGATCACTACAATGTCCTTGTCTAAATCTATCCAAATCTGGTTACATTCTTCTTAAAGTACGGTATAGTACTCACACTGATGTCTGTCTAGTGTAGATTGGAGCAGAACTATTACTTTTTATGACTAAGATACTCGCATTAATGCAACCAAAAATCATCTTAATTTTTTCTCAAATTGTGATTGACTGCAATCTTTAGATTGTTTTAACATATGTTACTGCCAAGTCAGTTATCTCCCAATTCTATATCTGTGAATTCAATTCATTTTGTCTAAAAGCTGAAGTTTGCTTTTGTGTCTGCTAAATTTCATGTTGTTAGTTTCAGGCCAGTTTTCTGGTTTATCAAGAGCATTTTGAATATTATTTCTGCCTTCTATGAAAATTTGATAACAATTCCCTCCACTCCCTTCATCCAAGTTATTGATAATGATGTTAAAAGAGTACAATGCACAATGTCAACCTTTAACAGTTGCTTCAGATAGGGCTTCTTTTAAACATTTTAAAGCATTTTAAAACATTTAAACAGATAAGTTGTTCTCATTATTTGTTTTTTATACATTTCTTATACAGACAGTAGTTTCTTGTAAGCAAAAACGTAAAACACATGGTGATTATAGTTTCATATACTGTATATACTCGTGTATAAGTCAACCCACATATAAGTCGAGGCACCTAATTTTTCCACAAAAAACTGGGAAAACTTATTGACTCGCGTATTAGTCGAGGGTGGGAAATGCAGCAGCTACTGGTAAATTTCAAAAATAAAAATAGATAGCAATAAAATTACATTAATTGAGGCATGTAAAGGATTCAATGGTGTTGATGAGCGGGTCAGCCGCCTGGCCTTGACTACATTCCACAACCCGGGCGATGGGCCAGCTTCTGCCGCGGAGACCTTATCTCTGCGAGGGAGATGAGACCTCCGTTCCCATGGGAATCCGGGAGGGGGGATGGGATGGACAGAGTTATAACCTGTGCCTCTGGCGGGAGACCTTATTCCTGCCACGGCGTGTACGTGAGCTTTCTAAGATGTCTGAATAAACGGTCTTTTACACCCAAAAAGCCTTTTATTTCTGCTTCTATGGAATTCCTTACAGGCATCAGTAATTGTTAAATATTTTTGAATATTTATTTCAAAGAAAAACAGTAAACTAGCTCTGTAAATGGAAAAGAGGGTCAACAAATACAATATGGTCTCAACAATAACTTTAAAAGTACAAAAACCTTAGCTCAATCAGCAACCAAGCTAAAACACAAGAGTTAAAATCCTTCAAAATTGGATTTTTGGTCAGGGGAGGAATGTTTATGTTAAAAGTACCAATATTTCAGAGTATCTGTAGGAGACCCTCCTGATGATACCAGCCAGGCTTGGTGAAGTTTGGTTCAGGGGGTCCAAAGTTATGGACCCTCAAAATGTAGCCCCATCTACTATTAGCTCCCATTGGAAACAATAGGGGATGGGGGCACCACCTTTGGGGGTCCATAACTTTGGACCCCCTGAACCAAACTTTACCAAACCTGGGTGGTATCATCAAGAGAGTCTCTTGAAAAATCCCTGAAATTTTGGTGCCAGTAGCCTAAAAGCTGCGCCCCCTGGTGACGAACAAAGTAAAAACCCTAAAATATTTTTTAAAATACACCTCACTAGCGTATAAGTCGAGGGGGGCTTTTTCAGCACAAAAAAATGTGCTGAAAAATTCGACATATATGCGAATATATACGGTAGTCAAATAGTGATAATCAGGTGATGACTGCACATATTGTTAGAACATGTGCTGCAAAACTATGATTGGCTGTAGATTCGTAACTTTTATACACCACAGATAGATAGATAGATAGATAGATAGATAGATAGATAGATAGATAGATAGATAGATAGATAGATAGATAGATAGATAGATAGATAGATAGATAGATAGATAGATAGATAGATAGATAGATAGATAGATACTATGCATAAGACTACTGTACATCTGTAATAATTTACTATATAATCTTGTGTGAATTGATAGTAATTCAGCACATAGGATAATTTATCTGTAACACATTCTCTTGAGCACATTTTAGTTTGCCCGTAGTGTTCTTCAAGGCACATTAGTTTTTTGTGTTTATGAAGGAAAATATTTCATAAAAAAGGTTTCCTGGCATATTGATAGATTTTGCTAGTTTCTACTGTCATTCTGAAACATGATTTTGCCTGTGTTTGGAATGCAATACACTAATTTCACTGCTGTGTTTGCCGTTGTGAAATTTCTTGTTTCTTTGTGTAATTCTCCAGCTGGCTTTCCTGTACTTGAGAACACAGACAAATATAGCAACTTGAGAACATAGGCAAATATAACAACAGAAAGCCTACTGTTAATTTGCATTCAATTTGTATTTGTTGACCTGGAAGTTTTTCACTTTTCACAGCAGTATCCTAAAGGGCCATTTTATTACTTATTTTTATTTCTTATTATTTTATTGAATTTATCTCCCACCCATTCTCAGCCAAGGCTGGGCACAGGGCAGCTTATAGCAAAGTTAAAACACAATTCATAACTTAAACCAAACAACATTTAAAACCTCACATTTACCATGGCACACTAATCAGCATAACCTAACCTGAAAATCTCTTCCATCCGCTATCCCAACAGGAATTACTCTCTGTTTGTCAGGCAGGAAAGGAGAGGGGGATACACAAGTTGGAAATACACAAGTTGGATACACAAGTTTTCAATAAAGGAAATCATTTGAATACGAAGTCTCATTAATGAACAGTCCAGGGGTACAACAAATAATGCTAGGAAAAAATTAAAGGCAGCAGGAAAGGAGGAAGACCCAACATGAGATGGATTGACTCTATAAAGGAAGCGTGGCTTTTAGTTTGCGAGACCTGAGCAAGACTGTTAACAATAGGAAATTCTGGAGGTAATTAATTAATATGGTCGGCATAAGTCAGATGTGACTTGAAAGCATTTAACACACACACATAAGATTGGATGAGGCTGGGAAGTAAGTATCAATTTGGCACATTTACAATAGCAACACAGAGAAAGCAGATGTACATTTTTGTTTGCCAAGAGCCATGGAATATCATGAAGTCATAGGCACCCCAGGTACCTTTGCTGTGGGCAAGGCATTTTTCAGCAACTGGCTGAAGAGGTTTACTGTTATTGGTTACATCCTGCAGAATGAGCTCCTAAAGAGAAGGTGGGAGTGGCAAATTCATTTCATCTAGCTTTTAGGAGAGCATTAGAAAAGTTTCCTTTGAAAGTTTGTTTCCTGAAAGTCTGACATCAATGTTTTTGTTGGAAGAGAAAGACTTCCTGCCTCAACCACAGAGGGGTTTTTACTTGTAAGACAGATGCTAGATAGGGACCTGGGGATTGTCACCTTTATCATGCTGGCACTATCCCTTTGATGTTAAACTGATACTCTTAGGGACTTCCTTCCTTCTGGTCTCTCACTCTCCATCTTGCTCTCTAACCTACAGCACCATGTGCATAGAGAGGATGTATCCATCCCCATCCAGCTAGATTAGAATAGAATAGTGAACCTATCTATCTACCTTTCTATCCAGAATGGAGTTCACTAATAAATACTCTTTTTATTAGATTAGAAACTACAAATGACTCCGACTTTTTCTTTGTGCCTGAGCTCACATGCATGTTTGGGATACGCTTCGCTGTGCTAAGCCACAGTGCACTCTTCTCGTTGTGAAACAGTTTAATCTCTACGAGGAGATTATCCAACAGTTTTAATAGGAGACATGTTGCATGATTGCCCTGTACTGGATTTGATGAATAGTTTGATGCTGAAGTATAATCTTGCAGCTATTGTTATATGCCACCCTGATAGGGTTGTTGACTCTAGGCCGAGATATTTCTGGAGATTTCAGGCGGAACCTGTGGGAAAGACCCACTGAATGTAATGCCCCCTCCAAAGCAGCCATATTTTTTTCCAGAGGAACTGATATCTGCAGCCTGGAGATAGGATTGCCAACCCTAGGTTGGGAAATTCCTGGAGATTTTAGCGGTGGTGCCTTGGGAGGTTAGGTTTGGGGAGGGGCAGGACCTCAATCAGATACAGTCCCATAGAATCCAACCTCTAAATTGGCCATTTTCTCTAGAACAGTTATATGTAGTCTTAAAATCAAGTGATCTCCAAGTGCCACATGCAAGTTGGCAACCCTGTGACTGGAGAGCAATTGTAATTCTGGGAGATTTCCAAGCCCCACCAGGAGGTTGGCAACCCTATTTGAACTTTATAGAAAGATAGAGCAGGACTGGATCTAGGGGGCACCCCCAGGCAGCATGCAGAGGAAGGCAGCAGCAGCAGATTGTATATTTAAAATGTACATAATATATGGATGGAGCCTATTTGTTCTTTAGCCCCCTTCAAAAAATTTAGATCCAGCCCAGAGACTGGGGAAAAATCCTTTAGGCAAATATATACATTTAAGCAAACCTGAATGGGGGTTAATGTTGGGATTTTGCAAGTGTCTGTCACAACTCGGTTATAAATTAACTGTATGTAAACAATATGTTGTTTATGACCTGGTCTATTGATTAGCTATTGGTTAGTCAGATAGTCACTGCTTACATGTTAGTGACCATGTACATCTGAAGTTATAAAGTTAACTTTGTTGTTGTTGTTTTTTTTGCTTGAGCAGACACAACACCAGAGAGGAGACACAAGGTAGACGACATCAGGTAGAAAGATGTAACCAAACATACAGTAATGTAGATGCGTAGCACAGGGAAAAAAGGATTTCTTACTTTATCTCCTCAGCGTCAGTCCTCATTGTCCCCTCTCCAGGCACATTTTTTCAGGCTAAATTTCCTATCTGAAGTTCCAGATTCATGTGGTTTAGTACTAAACACTGCATTGCTAAACGGGCGTTTCCCTATAGTGCAGTTACGAAGGAGCAGTAGCTTTCTCTTCATCTCCCACAGCACTTTTATAATAAATGTCCCCACAAACCCTTTGCAAATTAATCTGAAACATTTGAATGCCCTTAACTTGAATAAACAATTAATTGCATGTACTAGTGCACATGTGTCAAACTCACGGCCGGCCACATCCAGCCCTTCATACAATTCTAACCGCCCGTGTAACACACACTTAAAATCCCATTGTCTGGCCCCAGCCCCAGAAGGCGGTTGGGTGGGTGTGCTCAGGAGCCTGCTGTGAGCAGCTTTGAAAAGCAGGGAGACCGTATTTGCATGCAAAATTTGCAATCCTTTGCAAGCAACACTCACTCCTCCCCAAATGTGCAGACCCAAAAGGGGGAGGAAAGTCATCTTCTCACAAGAGAGCTGGCCCATTGCAAATCCATGCCCCCAGCCCTGGCTCCTTTGAATCTAATCCTTGCAAAAAAGGGGGCCGGTCTGCCCGTGAGTTACAGCTCTCCAAGCCAAACGAAGGGTGAGCCCTCCTCTTCCCCCCCCCCACCCAAAACTGGCACACTCCCTGCTTCCGAATCCGGCAGATCTCTTTGCGGGCAGAAGTTGGTGTGTCTTTTTTTGCCCCACTCCGCCCAAGTTTCCTGGTGCTTTGCATGAATTTTTTGCAAGAGCCGCCCCAATCTCTTGGTCATGCATTGGGTAAGGCAACCAAGCAGGAGGGGCGGATGGGAGGTCCAGATTCAGCTTTGCACCAGGGGAGTCCTGCTCTGACTTCTGTGCATACCTGCAGGGTAGGCTGCCATGTGGGATGAACAGAAGCTGCTGCAAAATGAGGAAGGAAGCCTCCTGGCTTACCTTGCAAGGCTATTGCAAGGTGGGAAAACACGTTGCCAGCTCCCAATTGGACGTTCCTGGAGATATGAGGTGGAGCATGGGGAGGAACTTTAGCAGCCACTATGTGTGTAGCCCCCCCCCCCCCCCGGAAATTTATCTGTCTTGCCTGGAGATCAGTTGTAATTCTGGGAGATCTCCTGGCCTCACCTAGAGGTTGGCTTGAAGCAGAGGCGTAGCTGGGCAAAGCTGCCCCCAGGGGGGCCTCCGCATTTTCAGCCACCCCATGGGTCCCGTGTTGCACCCTGCACCCCCTGCCTCGCCACTTACCTTATCCTGCAGGTATGATGGTGCATGGGGGTGGCTGCTGCGCAGGGGTCCACGGGGAGGGGGCAGAAAACAAGGAGGCTGCCATCCCCTCTCTGCCCAAAGGAGCAGCAGGCAGCTGCCTTCTCCATGGGGCAGAGGGGTTTTGTATGCCCAGTGCTGCTGGCTTGAGCTGTGCGAAAGCCAGCAGCACTAGGCAGGCTGCCGCCGCCACCGTCACCTCTCTGCCCAATGGAGCAAGCGGCTGCCTTCTTTGCGGGGCAGAGGGAGTTTGCAAGCCTGGTGCTGCCGGCTCGCCCAGAACAAGAACTGGCAGCACCAGGCAGGCCGCCATCCCCTCTCTGCCCAATGGAGCAGGCGGCTACCATCTCCATGGGGCAGAGGGGGTTTGTATGCCCTGTGCTGCCGGCTCGCACAGTGTGAGAGCCAGCAACACTAGGCAGGCTGCTGCCTTCTCTGTGGGGCAGTGGGGGTTTGCATGCCTGGCGCTGCCGGCTTGCACGGCAGGAGAGCCAGCAGCACCAGGCAGGCCGCCGTCCCCTCTCTGCCCAACGGAGCAGGCGACTACCTTCTTCGTGGGGCAGAGGGAGTTTGTATGCTCAGTGCTGCTGGCTCGAGCAGTGCAAGAGGCAGCAGCACTAGGCAGGCTGCCGCCACTGCCGCCTCCTCTCTGCCCAACGGAGCAGGCGGTTGCCTTCTTCACAGGGCAAAGGGGTTTTTCATGCCTGGTGAGCTGGCAGCACCAGGCAGGCCACCGTCACTGTCTCTTCCTTGCCCAATGGAGCAGGCAGCTGCTTTCTCCATGGGGCAGAGGGGGTTTTCATGCCTGGTAATAAATGTTTATCCTGTTCAGCCTGCGACCTAAAGCGCGTTTTGAGTTTTGGCCCCCTGTGCGATTGAGTTTGAGCCCCCTGTACTAGTGGGATGTTTTGAAAGAAGTTCGGGTCGCAGAGTATTTTTAAAAATTGATTTTACAGTTGGCCCCATTACTTGGAAATAAATCCTATAGGATTTAGCGGGAATTTCTTCTAAGGCAACATGTGGATGATGAGCCTGCGTGCCCCCAGAACATTCGATTCCAGTAAAGCCACGAGAATGCATTTCAACGTGGAGAGCATTCCACGGGACCTCCTGCACATTACAGCTCCAGAGTTGCTCTGCTTTGCAGCCGTCTCACTGGGAAACTTGAGCAGCCTTGTAAACGTGGCGCTCCGGTGGCCCCTTTTTGTCTCCTCCCACAGGTCCCATTGGCCTTGCCCAATCGCAAGAGTTGTAGCATGAAAGGGCACAGCCCTGAAATCGTTTGCAACCATACTCCTGACTGGCTCGCCGGGCCGGGTTGGGGGTGTGTGTGTGGAATGGATTCCAGTCCCACTCCACATTAGGTAATTCATATGCATTGCTAATACGAGATCTCCTAGTCGGTATTGTGCAATGGGGAATGGGGGGAGAGTGCCGCTCCACGTCAAAACTTTTCTGTGAGCGAACTGAGAGAGATACCCGAGTTCCGCTGGTACAGCTGCGCAGAGCGGTCCGAGAGGTCCGGCGCGTGCTTTTCAGGTACAGGCAGTGAGTGGACTGGATGCTTGCATCAAGTTTATATTTCTTTGATTCCTAATGCAACTTTCTGCATTGCTCTCTTCTCCCCCGGCCCCCTTTGGCCCCATGACAGACCCAGTTGTGTGAGGACCAGAGAATGGGCTTCAGAGCCCCGTGCACCTCCTTTGTGGTGTTGTTGCTGCTTGGCCTCGGAGGGTCCCGCGGCGTTCCCACTTTCAGGAAGGAGCGGGGAGTTCATGCCGACGCAGAGCTTAGCAATCAGCAGCACGAAGATAATCAGAGCTTCCAGTACGACCACGAGGCCTTCCTGGGCAAAGAGGAAGCCAAGACTTTCGATCAGCTCACCCCAGAGGAAAGCAAAGAAAGACTGGGGTAAGACCGCTTGAGCGGAAGCAATTCCCGTGATCTGATGAAAGTCGGACTGCTTTGATTCTTCTTCTGAAATGGGATCACTGCGATCTTACTCCGAGAGGCCCTGATTGTGTGCTGGTTGAATGGAAACATCTTCAGATACGTTTTCCAGGCAGAGGGAGGGGTCCTTGGTGTTAGTCAGGGTGTAATATCAGTCCTGTTAGGATATAAGGAAAATGAGTATTTCCCATCCCGGGAGCCGCTGACAGGGCAGGGAGGGGAATGGGAGGCAGCAGAGTTATTGTAATTTGCTGATAACGTGGCACTGGGTAGGTCTCATTCATTGCTGGTGCGAATGGGGGGAAAACTTACTTTCACTATTGGAAAGCAAGCACAGTCTGAATCTGTTCCTCCTTTATGTATTAGACAAACATCCAGCATTTTGTTTCAGGTGTGGTGTAAAGACAAACATCCAGCATTTTGTTTCAGCCTGTGGGTTCTATGGGGCAGAACTTGGAAGGAGTTTGCAACAACTAATTTTAAACAAAATGGTTTACTTTCTTTAACATATGACAATAATCAAACATTAACATTTAACTTAACACTCCAAGTTCCTGTTCAAATTTCATTCCAAGTCCTTCTAATTACAGTCTGATAATGCCAAGTCCATTCTTCCTGCTGGTGGTTGGCTTATGAAGACTCCAGATGCTTGGTGAACTGGATTCAAGATGATGAAGGTCCCCAAAAGAACTCTCAACATTTACATACACAAAAACCCTGAAACAATAAATTCTAGTATTTACAATATAGCAAAAATAAACAACTCCCTTCCCACTAGTTCCCAACAACATTGCAGTTACCTTAAACAAGGTGTTAAGGGCTTATAAAAATCAATCAAGGTCCCAGCCTGGTAGCCTTGCTTCCTCCAACTTCATGACTTTTGCAGCCTTCTGCTGCTTTCAGTCTCCACCCCTTTCTGGGTCATCCCATTCTGAACATAGCGGTTACAGACACACTATGAGATTATTATAAAAGGAGAGTTATTCATCAAGGTTTTCTGCCAAAGATTTGGATTCAAAACTTTCTACTGTTTTCCTCTAAGGTCTTAAGATGCAAATGTTTGTTTTCCTTCTCTATATTTTTTTCTGTTCTTTCCTCTTGACACTTTCTTAATTTTGGGCTATTTCTTTAGAAAAGTCAAACTTAATTATTAGGATATCTCCTTGTCATTGTGAAAAAAATACGCATACAAAACAGTGAAAATGTCCATTAACAAATATATGTTCAGTAGATTCCAATAGTGGATTGGTTCTTAAGTGGGATTTGTAGATTCAGTATTCTTGGGGGAAGTCCAGGTGGTATTCCCTATGAAAGGGCTGAAGTACCCAACTGGATTCCTGGGAACAGTCTTTACAAAAGAAAGGTACTTGGGCAATGTAGAGAGCAAGTTTAGGAGGAAGGACCACACATAGACCAGATTGGAGGAAAATAGGATACAGCTTTATTGCCGCAAGAGCATTGGCACAGCATAGGGATTTATCCAACATAAGGCACCTGCCGCCTAGAATCATAGAGTTGAAAAAGACCCCAAGGGCCATCGAGTCCAACCCCTGTTTAAGGGGTTGGTTTCAACCTGTTTAAAAACCTCCAAAGAAGGAGACTCCACCATACTCCAAGGCAGTGTATTCCACTGTTGAACAGCCCTTACTGTCATGAGGTTCTTCCTAATGTTTATGTGAAATCTCCTTTCCTGTACCTTGAATCCATTACTTTTTGTCCTAGTCTCTGGAGCAGCAGAAAACAAGCTTTCTCCCACTTCAACATGAATATTTAAACGTGTCATCACTTCATCTTCCCTTCTCCAGACTACCCAGCTATCTCAGTGTCACCTTGTACGGCCTGGATTCCAGACTTTTTACCATTTTGGTCACCCTCCTCTGGACCTGTTCCAGCTTGTCAATATCCTTCTTAAATTTCAGTGCCCAGAACTGGACACAGTATTACATTCCTGGATCTACACGCTAGTATTCATGCAGCCTAGAATGGCATTAGCTTTCTTTGCTGCCACATCACATTGCTGACTCATGTTCAGTTTGTGGTCTACTAAGACTCCCAGATCCCTTTCACATGTACGGTTGTCAAGCCAGGTGTCACCCATCCTGTATCTGTGCATTTCATTCTTTCTGCCTAAGTGTAGTATCTTATATTTATCTCTGTTGAAATTCATTTTGTTTGTTTTGGCCCAGCTCTCTAATCTGTCCTGGTCTTTTTGAATTCTGACTCTGAACTCTGGGGTATTAGCTACCCTTCCTAATTTGGTGTCATCTGCAAACTTGATTAGCATGCCCTCTTCTCCATCATCCAAGTCGTTGATAAAAATATTGATTAACACTGGGTCATACCTTTAGATACTGTGATCTCAATCCCTTAGGGCAGGGGTAGGGAACCTTTAACACTCAAAGAGCCATTTGGACCCATTTTCCACAGGAAAAGAAAACACTTGGAGCCGCAAATAATTTTTGACATTTAAAATAAAGATAACACTATACATATAGGGGCTTTTTACTCCGCTCATTCTGAGAGGCGCATGGATGCGCCCACCCTGCTGCCTGCAGGGCGGGCAAGGATGAAGCTGGCGGTTCGGCCTCACCGGCCACCGGGAAAGCGTCCGCCCCGCTCCAATGGGGCGGGTGAGAGGGGAAGCCCGCAGCGCTGCCCAGCCGACCGTGGGCAGTTGGTGCGCCCGCCCTGCTGCCTGCAGGGCGGGCAAGATGGGGCCAGCGGCTCGGCTTGTGGAGCCACAGTGCAAGGGCAGAAGAGCCGCATGCGGCTCTCGAGCCGCAGGTTCCCTATCCCTGCCTTAGGGTCTCAAAACTCAACATTAGCGCTTTTGCATCTGGAAGTAAACTGGGAGCCAGAAGAGATCTTTAGTATGCAGAGGGGGAAATGTTGGCCAAGGCATTAGGAAAAGAGAGAAGAATATAGCATTTGTTCATTAGCTACAAAGATAAGACAACCAAAGAAACATATATTACAAAGTAAGAATTTCTTGTACAAAATTGAAGCATGCAATCTTCCATTCTTTCCCATACTGTAAGAAAGTGGCACTACTGCAAACTGTAGTCCAGGTAAAAACTTTTAAATCCTATATTTCCCAGGATGGTCTGAGGAAATACACTTCTACATGTTCACTCAACACATGCTGATACTATAAGCGGTACAAGCTGCCCACTTATCACTGGTTGCCAAACTACATGTGAGATGGCAGTTCACAATTTCACAACTGAATTTCCACTTGTAGAATTCTGCTATGATGTGCTCTTTGGCCCTTGAATAACAGATTGAACGGACAAGAAATTTGTCCTGGTAAAACTCTGGTGGTTCCTACTATTCTTCTTCCAAGTTGAGATCTCCTGGTCATTGAAAATTATCTTCGGAAATGGACCAGGAGGAGTAGCCCGTGAAAGCCCATTCTCTTGTTAACCTCATGTATAACAATCAGCTATGTTATACTTGATTATTACATATAATATCAACCATAATATTCAATAAAATTCTTAAATATATATATTAAGAATTTGTTGTGCTATGGATCAATAACTCAGTATGTTACTGCAGGAAAATTGTTGATCGAATTGATGATAACAAAGATGGCCTTGTCACAACAGAGGAACTAAAAAACTGGATCAAACGGGTGCAGAAACGCTACATCTTCGAAAATGTGGCTAAGGTCTGGAGAGATTATGACCTCAACAAAGACAATAAAATTTCCTGGGAAGAATACAAGCAAGCCACCTATGGCTATTACCTAGGTAAGGGGGAAAAACATTTTTTTAAAACTGACCCAGCTCAGTGAACCTGCAGCAGTCTCTGAGTGGTCTTTAGTTCCTGTAATCCTTCAGTATTTTTGTATCATACCTCCGATATCTTGCTTCAGATTCAAAGAAGCGGTCAGACACAAGTGTACCCATAATGATCATACAGCCAGTAGCTCTGTTTCTGGACTGGCTGCACAGGCTTTCAGAGGGATAGGGGGAAAGATAGGATAGGTATGGTCCTGTATACAGTGTAGTGATTCCTCTAGGCTTGTGTAAAACATGAATTATTCAAAATGATATCTGCCTTTCTGCCCAAACTGGTGGGATCCTAGGACAGTATTTTTTCTTTAATGGTACTGCTTCCAGCTGGTAGGCTATGTGCTAACCCCACAGAACTGCTAAGGAGATTTTTTTCCCTTTCAATTATTTTATATAGGCCGTTTCCGCACGGCCAAAAGCAGCGATCGCGATGGCGGTCGCAAGTGCGGCCTTATCTGAAAAAAGCGTTCCCACAGACAGAAGTGAACTGCCCGAGCGATCCGCAGCCCGGCCATGAAATGTAACGGTTAGCACTGGGCGCTGCCCAGGCGTCGTCAGCGATGTTAGCGCCTGCGCGCGAAGCCCGATGCAGGCCCGGCGTCATGCCACCCGCGCAGCAGTCACGATGGACAAGCGTGATGACTGCCCTGATGTCCTGCCGTCCCCATGTATCCAGTGCCTCCCCTCCCAGCTACTGTCAGTCCCAGTGCATGGGTCTGGGAAAGGTGCTTAGCCATGCAGGGGAAAGCACCGAGGAATGACGTGCGATATTGTGTGTGTGGGGGAAAAAAAGGTGACCCAGCTTGGCCCGTCCTGGCAGTCGCTTCATTTTGAAGCGGCTCCTTAGCGACTGTTAGCATACGCGAGTCTCGCGGCGTCGATCGCGTCACAGGGGAAAAAAAGAGTGAAAGTTTAAAGCGTTTTCTGAATCTGGCGTCTTCAGCGGTTTTAGCGTTTCAGCGGCTGGCGCTGAATCACCTCCGCCGCTTGGCTTGTATGCGAGAACGCCTTTCTGTATAAGCGGTTCTTTTACACCGTTCCACGGCGTCATAATGGCCCAGCCCGTCGCGAGCGAAAGCGATTATAGATGTTAATCATATATATGTTCTTTAAATTCTTCTCAAGGGCTTGTGCAATACATGCACCCTGGTATCATGTTGCCACAGAATATTAGGATGTGTGGAAATGAATCAACAGCTGTATGCGGCATTGGAAATTAAGCTGAAAGGATGCAAGCAGCTAGGGTCTAGAAAAGAGGTAAAATTGCTTGGAGGAACTATATCCTGATGTGTGCCTTCTCCAAGTCCAGTTCCTCTTTCTCAGGATCTGTCAAGGTGTGAAGGGAATTGCCCTAATACATCCTGAAGCAACAGGGAACTAAATAATCCTCTGTCAAGATCACCCATTTTGGATTTCTGTGGTCAGGTTTGTTAGCAATCATATAAAAGCCCAGTCCTGAATATATTTAAGACTGAAAAGTAAGAAAAGCAGAACATTTTTAAAAGTTTTATCTTACAATACTTTTTTTTCTTACAATAGCTGTAATAATGTTATCAACATAGGTCAGTCCACTGACCTCCTTTCCTAGTCTAAGCAAAGGAATTTCATTTATTATGTTATTTCTCACTGAAACTCAAGGAGGATTACATTTGTTCCTTGGCCAAGCTTACCGAGTACACCAGTCTGTTTACTTGTTTACAAGTAACGATCACAGTGTATTGAACCAGCGCTTTAGTCAGAAAATTAATGCTCCTGAGGAATAACTCTGTGTAGTCTGAAATAAAGGAATCAAGGTTCTTCTTCCATAAATGGCTCCTTTCTGTGCTTAGAGCTATGAATGGTGGGAGAAAAATGTACTAGACAGGTATCCAAGGTTTCATTTGTAGTTCAATTTTCATTAAATTGGTATGTTTGTTTTTTCTCTTCAGTATTTTCTTCTGTGTATGATCTGACTGCATTTAGAAGAAAATTCTGTTTGCTTCAGTGTGTGGGAGTGGCACCTAGAATAGCATTTCAGGAGTGAGGGCATTCTGTGTGTATCTGGGGAGGAGGCCAGGTGGGAGGGTCAGAAGCAACTGCCATGTTGTACTGGTGTCACACAGGTCTTTTGTTACACTGTTGTTTCTCTTTGTCTCATGCTTACTTTGTTCTGGCGCTCAGAAAATCAAGAAGAATTTCAAGATGCCACAGATCAGCACAGTTTCAAAAAAATGCTGCCAAGGGATGAAAGAAGATTCAAAACTGCTGACCTGGATGGTGATTTAGCAGCCACTCGGGAGGAGTTCACCGCTTTCCTTCACCCAGAGGAGTTTGAGCACATGAAAGACATTGTTGTTCTGGTAAGTAACTTTAGTCAGTGTCCCTTCTTTTCAGAAAGCCAGTTTCCTCATCTTTCAGGACCAGGTTTCTCAGACAATAGCAGCTGGCCCTTTTAGCAGGAAGGAGAGCTATTTATGGAATCTGACTTTGAGTGTTTAGAACAGGGGTAGGGGACCTTTAACACTCAAAGAGCCATTTGGACCCGTTTTCCACAGGAAAAGAAAACACTTGGAGCCGCAAATAATTTTTGACATTTAAAATAAAGATAACACTATACATATAGGGGCTTTTTACTCCGCTCATTCTGAGAGGCGCATGGATGCGCCCGCCCTGCTGCCTGCAGAGCGGGCAAGGATGAAGCTGGCGGTTCGGCCTCACCGGCCACCGGGAAAGCGCCCGCCCCGCTCCAATGGGGCAGGTGAGAGGGGAAGCCCGCAGCGCGGCCCAGCCGACTGTGGGCAGTTGGTGCGCCGCAAGATGGGGCCAGCGGCTCGGCTTGTGGAGCCACAGTGCAAGGGCAGAAGAGCCGCATGCGGCTCTCGAGCCGCAGGTTCCCTACCCCTGGTTTAGAAGATGACTTGCTTGGCTGAATGTGACTAGCTATACTCTGCTCCACCAAAAAATCTCAGGAGATTCATGAATTAATCTGCCATTTCCTAGACAGCCTTTGTTCTAGAATGTTCCACTTGGGTCCTGGTGCTTATCTAGTTCTGTCCCCAAGGCACTAGGACCCAAGTTCAGCATTCTACAACAAAGATGCTCCAGGAAATGACAGATTAATTCACAGATATCCTGAGATCTTCCGGTGGGACAGAGTATAAAGAGCTTGACAAGGAGGTGACAGATGACTTTATATATATGGATCGCTTGCTTCTACTATGAATGTTGTCCTCACTGAATGAACTATTTAGTTATGGTATGGGACAAGCAACCTGATGCAGTCTCACACCTTGACCTGTCTCAAGACAAAGCTTGTAGCTCAGGCAGCCCATCCAATGGTTTGGGTGCCCAGCTGCACCCCCCCCCCCCTCCGGAGGCTTTCCGGCAGCATGGGATGACCTAAAATGCAAAAAAGCCTCCCTGCCACTAGGAAGACCCCATTGGGCTTAATAGATTTATGCCACCTTTTCGCAATGGAGTCAATGGCTGCAAGGAAGTAACTTCTTCACGCAACGTGAAGATTGGTGTTTGGAATATGCTGCCACAGGAGGTGGTGATGGCCACTAACCTGGATAGCTTTAAAAAGGGCTTGGACAGATTTATGGAGGAGAAGTCACTCTATGGCTACCAATCTTGATCCTCCTTGATCTGAGATTGCAAATGCCTTAGCAGACCAGGTGCTCGGGAGCAGCAGCAGCAGAAGGCCATTGCTTTCACCTCCTCCATGTGAGCTCCCAAAGGCACCTGGTGGGCCACTGTGAGTAGCAGAGAGCTGCACTAGATGGACTCTGGTCTGATCCAGCTGGCTTGTTCTTATGTTCTTATGAAGTCAACTAATATCTGCTGCTCCCCCAGACCACGCATGCTACACCACTGGTGGTAATGCAGGGACTCTGGCACAGCATCCTGTGCTACGTCCCACTGACCGGGGGGGGGGGGCACCACAGTCACCCACCAGCAGATTCGCCCCTCCGCCAGGGCAGATACTGCAGACTCAGTCCCCTTGTCTGGTTGGGGCTGTTAGTCAAGTAGAGCTACCTTTTGGCCACTATGCATAATTGATTTAATTAGCATTATAGTTGCTTCAGTACAGTAAAACAGGTCCTTTCTAACTGTCCTTAAGGTGAGGTGAACAATGTCATTTAGTTTCTCCCATCATTCTCATTTTGCTTCTCTGTAAGGTGTCTTTGTGCTGGAAAGTTGTAGGAAACAGAACTCTTTATCTGTGTACAGCAATCCTGATTCAGAAGCATTTTACAACAAAATTGTCTTTATGATCTTTCTTTTGAAAAAGATACAGTATTTTTTTTGCTGAGTTTGCAGAAACCCTTCTTTCATAGCATCAGATTCCTATGTATGTTTGTGGTACTTACACTCAACAGTTACAGAAATTTTTACATTTGAATAGTGACCCTCTTAGTTGTAAATATTTTGCAGAAATTTTATTTTTGTTTGGTATATTTTTAATAGCTATTGATTGATTTTATGAGGGGAGGGACTAGCAAAACATTTTGAGACCTTGTCTTAAGCTCAAAATGCAATCTACTTTATCATCAGCTTGGGCAACAAATACCCAACTTTGTATAGATTGCCTCCCCTCCTTTTTCTTTTTTTTACAGGAAACATTGGAGGACATAGACAAAAATGAAGATGGATTTGTGGACCAAGATGAATACATTGGTAAGACATGACATGGATATTCCAGTACTGATTCTCAAGGGCTTTCCCCACTGACAGAGTTGAACTGGTTTCTACCTAGGTTCGCCTCAGTGAATCCCCACTGCCACCGAGCTCAACATTGTTTTTGTCAATCTCAGTCCCCTGTTTACAGAACTGCGACATCCTTGTTGCAGTTATGAACTACACCTTTCTGCCGGAACAAGGTCGATACCGCTTCTAAGTGGGGAAGCATCGAAACGACACCTCATCCGTTCAACCAATCACGAGCCGCTTTTGTGGCATGCGCAGAACAGGAGAGTCGTGGCCGGCAGAAAGCGCATGTAACTGTAAACTTTTAAAACTGTAAAAAAAAAAAGAACCCTCCTGTTTCCCTCCGTAACACAAGCTCCAATCACGATCGAGGAGCAAAGCAGGCACCAAGATGATCCCTCCCACTTAGCTCGGTTCCAGGGGGCCAACTCAGTTGCTGTGGGGACAGCCTGGAATCGCCCTCCACTGAAGGGAACCGAATCGACCTTAGCTCCCTTCTGTAGGGGAAAGCCCCTAAGAGGAGTTTTGTTAGGTATGGGTCACCTCCCTCTCTTGAAGTACACTCAAAGATTCCTGCCTCACCTGCTAGGCATGGTAGGTTCACCTCTAAGCTTGGCAGATACCTACACATAGTATTAATGTCTGCCTGGGACCTACATGCATAAAATCCAGTACTCATTGGCTCAAGCCACATAATCAGTAGGGGGCTAAGAAAACGCAAGCAGAGTACATAAGGAGGGAAGGCATAGTTTAAACTGATGACTTATTACATTTAATGACAATTCAGTTTAATATGAAAGAGATTGTAGAAGAATTTGATGTGGACAGTATTTGATGTGGCATTTTAACCTGTTTATAATGAACTCTAATGAACTCTAATGAACTCTAACCTGTTTATAATGAACTCTAATGAACTCTAATGAACGTTATAATGAACATATTTTAATTATATTTTAACTTAAAAGACAAACTCATTATTTCAATTTTAGTGTTTTAATTGTATGAAATATTTTCCTTTTAGACTATTTATTCTTTTGGGATGTTATAGCCAATGGCTCAAACAATAAAGACTACTACTACTACACATAATCCGTATCTTTCATATAATCAGGAATCAGCTGCATGACTGAGGCCAGATGAAGACAATATTGCCATTCTTGGCAATAGATAACATCTAGTGGAACTTTCAGGATAAGTGAACTTGCTCCTGAATTCCCTCCACTCAGGGAAAAGATTGTCCAAACCAAGCCTTACTAACCTGAGAAATAAAAAATACATTACATTGTACAAAATACTAAATCACCTGAGTTTGACTTAGAATTGGGGGCTTGATAGTTCCCACCGTATGTTGCAAGAGAGAGAGCTCATTTTCTTAGAAAATCAGTTATCCAGTTCTCATATAAGGGGAAGTATTTTTAATGAGATCATTAGAGTTCCAACAGGGTTTCCAAATGTTACTATCTTATCATGATACTCCAAAAACTGAACTTGAGCACCTTCCCAAGAAATCCCTGTACTTTGCCCAGGGAGTCTCAGTTCATTAGGCAACCTGGGAACTCTACAGTAAAGGATGTCTAGCAGTGCAATTCAGGGACGTAATGCCCATTGGGCAAGGTGGGCAGCTGCCCAGGGCACGACTTTGCGGGGGGCATCAAAATGCAGCGTTCATTTTTGGGTATTTTTAGTGGTTTCCCATTTTTGGCCTTCAGGGGGCACAGTTTTTAGGCTAGCAGCACCAAAATTTCAGCGTATCATCAGGAGACTGTCCTTATGCTACCCCCCAGGTTTGGTGAGGTTTGGTTCAGGGAGTCCAAAGTTATGGACTCTCAAAGGGGGTGCCCCCATCCCCCATTGTTTCCAATGGGAGCTAATAGGAGATGGGGGCTACAGTTTTGAGGGTCCATAACTTTGGCCCCCCTGAACCAAACTGCACCAAACCTGGGGTTTATCATTAGGGCAGTCTCCTGATGAGACCATGAAAGTTTTGAGACTGTGCCTTCAGAAATGTGCCCCCCCCCCCCAGCCTGCAACCCCCATTGACAGCAATGCAGAAAACTCAATGCAGAACAAAGATTCTTGGGCAAATTTCTGGGATGTTCTTGCAGGGGGTACATTTTTGGACGTATCAGCACCAAAATTTCAGGATATCATCTGAAGACTGTCCTGATAGGAAACCCCAAGTTTGGTGCAATTTGGTTCAGGGGGTCCAAAGTTATGGACTCTCAAAAGGGTAGCCTCCATCTCCTTAGCAAAGAATGGGGGATGGGGCACAGTTTGCCTCGTTACGCCCCTGGTGCAATCCTAAACAGAATCACACACTTTTAAGCTCATTAACTTCAGTAGACTTAGAAGGTTGTATCTGCTTAGGATTGTACTGTTGAAGTTGCTTTTGTGAGGGGCATGTGACATCTGCAGTAGCTTTTACTGTATTACTGAAAGCAGTAGAGATGGTTATTAACATGTTCAAGATTCATTATAATATCTGTGTAGTTCTTCCTCTGAATAATTCAGAGATACAAATCATCATTAGGTGGTCTGATAGTGGAATTTGTTACTTCATGTACTTTTAAGTAAATCTGAATGTTTCCATATTTTTAGGATTGTTCTTTTACTTTTCTTTGTTCTTCTTGTTCTCTCGGAGCATTGGTCATTGTAAATAAGCACTTATATTCAGCTTTCAGAAGTCTGAACTGTTCAACTGATGTGTCTGTCTTCTGGTTAATTCTCTTGGTTAGTTTTGTGTGACTTGAACACTTTAATAATCAGAATGGGCATCTGCCAAAGCTGATTCATTGAAAGATTTTACCTAACTTCTTATTCCCTCCCATTCTTTTTGCCATCAAATCAAAGCTGAATTCTGGTGACCCATGTTGGAGTTTTCAAGGCAAGAGACATTCAGATGTAGTCTGTCATTGCCAGTGTTCTATTCCCCAAGTAAAACAATCTTTTGGTGCCCTATACTTGGCCAGAACAGAGTGGGAGACTCACGGGCAAGGTGTAACAGTTTTTTAAAAAGGTTTATTGCTTAGAATAATTGGCCCTTTCCCCACTTACCTTAAGCCCCGCGCTACTCGATGAGAGTAGCGGGGGGTCCCTTTGCACTCCCCACTGAGAGGGGCGGCGACAGCGCAGCCGCCCCGACGCTGCTGCTGTCACGCCCCTCAGCGCGAGGCATTCCTGGCGCTCTTTCAAAGGGCGCCTTCTGATGACCCCGCACAGAGCGCGGGGTCGTGGGGATGCCCGGGCACGCGCCAGGGATGCCGCGCGCTGGGGTTTGCGCGCAGCAACCCTCAGAAAAGGGTAAGTGGGGAAAGGGCCAATTGAGACCCTAACTCCTCCAGGGTCTGACTAAGATAAGGCACTTGCTTGACTGGAACAATTTGAAGCTTGAGATTTAGTTCTTTCTTGACTTCTTCCAAGACCACTTTCCTGTGCTTCCTCTTGGTTCCTTCAATGTACTTTATCTGGATTCTACTCTCTGTTAACACCTTAACTTTATGCTCTCTAGACTTTATACCATAGACTAAATACCATAGACGTAGCAGATATTGCAGCCTTCCAACTTAGACTGACTGAGCTAAACAGGGGCATTGCTGGGTAATGAAAGGAAGACTCCCTCTAGGGAGATTTCTTAAAGGGACAAGATCTAACTAAAATTCCCTCCCTTAGAATACTGTACAAGGAACTAAATCCATACTAGCTATAGGGAAACTGATGCTTAATAAGAAAATAATAAGAGCTTCTCTGGGGGTATGACAGCCTGCCTCCACATCATGACCCATCCGAATACTGACCAAGGCCAAACCTTCTTAACTTTCAAGATTTGATGAGATCAGGCCAACTTGGGCTATTCAGGTCAAACATATTGTCTGAGATGTATACCTTGCCCCCAACTTTTTTTTTACACAAATCAGCCTTGGTATGCTTTGAATTTGAGCAATGGAATGCAAACAAAAAGCCACTCAAAACCACTTTAAAAAGCAGGTTTGGGAGAAGTAAATACTAATGTTCTGGATGCATAATAATGAAACAAACAACTCTAAGGCCACTTCTGCACAGCCCAAAAACAGCGTCCTAGGGACGGTAAAAACACAATCCCTGAGGTGCTGGTCACACAGCTGGGGTGCTGTTCGTCCCAAATAGTGCAAAAACGCTGTTCTCAAAACAGGCTCCACGAGCGTGTTTTTTGAAAAATGGCATCTTCCTGCCAGAGCAGTGCAAAGGGCACCAGCGTGAGAGTGCCGCTTTCAGGTGCTGCCTGTTTGTGTGTGCTGTTTACCTTGTCTTTTGTCCGAGGCTCCAGAGGGAGAAGGAACATGCCCACGCTGCCCCCCGACCCCCGTGGGCCAGACGGCAGCGTGGATGTGTCACTTCCTCCCTCTGGAGTCTTGGCAGGAAGACAAGGTAAACAACACATGCAGACTGGAGCCAGCTCCATGTGGAGTTGTCTCTGCAGAGTGCAGCAGCTTCGGCGGCGCCTGCACAAGACCATGCGAACGGTCTCATGCCTCCACTGGCATTAATTATGCCTGTGGACAGCCGCTTCTGCCGCCATGCAGGAACGGTCTAAGTGTTCTTGCATTTCCAAAGTACCATGGGCCTTCGTTCCAGAGTACTTAGTGCTTAGGAATTAAAGAGGGAATTAATCAAGATGTACTTGCACAGAAGATTTTGTTCTTAAAAGCCTCTCTAAAAGCTGTCCAGTTTCATGTATGTGATTTTTGTTTCCCTAAGTTTCTTTGTGCCTTTTATTCACTGTCCCAGTCATACTCATTTACTTCTGATGTTATCCACACAGACACTTGCTGGCAGAGACAAGATGCACAGTTGCTCTGGGTTGCCTTTTTCCTCCCACACTTCTGAACCTAGCATAAAAGATTGTGATTGTGCATCTTAAGAGGGGATCTTGAAAGAGCTGTGACTCTCTATTTTCCACAGTCTTAGAAGAAACTCACTGGTGAGAGGCATTCAGGGTCAAAGTTCTCCTTTACTAGTCTCCTTTACATTTTATCAAAATCTTCCTCTGTCAGATGAGATAGATAGCAAAGGTGATGAAACAACATAGAACCTTATCAAAATGCTGCATCAATGTCATAGCAAATATGGCTTTAGGAATATAAGCCAAAGCAGAGATTCAAGCAAGTTGTCTACAACATATGTAGAAGCTGGATGGAATAGTAAATGAGATGCTTTTCACCCTTGAGACATGTAGTCACACTTCTATAAAGTGTACAGATAGATTACGGTTCAGACACTTATACAGACACCCACAATAACTGTGAAATTGGGCATGCACCTCTCTCCTCCACATTTCCGCATAGAATTATGTGCAATGCAGATGCTCAACATGAATACCTTTGTGCTTTATTTCTTTCAACAATTCTTCTCTGTCAAGAAAGGAAATGGAGAAGACCATGCAAATCAACACTCACACATACTGGGCTTTGGATGGAACATCCACATGACAACTTATTTTAAGGGGGGGGATGAACATGTTTCTATACTGAGCCCTCGGGGAGGGTGGTATATAAAACCAATAATAAATAAAAATAAAAAATAAATAAAATAAATAAGTCAAGACTGTCATTGCCTGGATAAGTATGCCTGGATCCGACCCATGTCTCATGCTTTCTTGTGCTGCTGCGAAGAGGTGTAATATAGCAAAAAGCTAGAGGAATATGGTTGATTTGTGGACTTCTAAAAGTCCCAAACACCATGATCCTCCATTCCAAATTGATTCCTGTTTTTCCATGGTATGACTTGACCTTGCAAATAAAATACAGGCCCCCATAACATTTTTAAAAACTTGCCTGCCCACAACTTCCTGATGTAAATAATTCATTACAACCTGAAAATAAGAGAATAAACTATTTCTGATTTACATCCTTACCTGGTAGCACTACTTATTTATCATAGACCAAAGGCTATTTCCAAGTCTAGCTTGATTGTTGTGTGGGGAGCAAAAACTCAGGGTGGTCAATGAAGCTTTGCTTCTATTGGTTGACTGAGTTATTCTTCATCTTGTTCTAGGAGTTCTCAGGCTGTGCCCATGCAAATAATGGAGCAGTAAATCTAGTTAACAGGAAATACAATAGTTTGTAGAACTTGCCTCTGATATTGAATCTTGGGGCAAAAGTACTATTTAAAATGGTGATTAGTTTGGAATTCCAAACAAGAGAGCAGTGAGAATAGCTGGATGCTGCATGAAGTTAAATAGTGAATAAAGCTACCATCTGTCTAAAGAGGAATACAAAATACAAATACACAGATAAATGCGAAGCGCAAAGTAACTCTTGTGAAAGGATTCAGGATGAAACCACTCAGAGTTGTTCAGCTTAAAGCAAGGGAATGAAGGGTGGTAAATAGTGTTTAATGCAAGCATTCCTCCTTCCTGCAACATGTCCTAATATTAAATAGACACTATGAGAGGATTAAGTATGAAGCCCCTGCAAGTGCAGAGCTCGTGTCAGGGAGTATGTGCTACAACAGTCCCCCCCGTACCCCCAATAATGTGTGCGGTCTTCCCATTGCAGGGCACAGGGTTTGGTTGTAATCTACATAGGGAACCCCCTTTCCAAGTGTAACTTAATTTCTCCAAATCAGGTCATATGTGGATATGCTGTTACAGAGTATCACACTTGTTCATGTTCTTCTCTAAGCAACAATGAATCAATGTGAAAATATTTCTGTGACATAATAAGGGTTGGTAATGTGAGCTTGCCTTTAATTATAATTAGGAATGGGAAGGATAGTACATTCTCTACTCCCAGCTCTCCCCTCTTGCATATAAATTGTCCTTGCCTTTCTTCAACAGTCCTTACTAGTTTGATATTATGGCTGCCCTGAGATTAACTTCAGTTCACAGGAAATAAGTTTCTTCTCTAACATGGGCTCTGTAATCAAATCACAGTGCAGATCCTAGGTTAGGAGCAACCCTGTTTTGTGTTAATAATGTAAATAGAAGACTGAACCATGACAAAGGAAAGGGAGAGATAATATAATTGAGTAAGTACAACCCTGCAAGGTACTTTTGATTTCTTAATGGATGGTTTGTGTAGTAATCTGCACCAAACTTGCATTTTTCCAACCAACTTAAGGTTTTTCTCTCTGTAAAGTTTGGCATCTGTGCATTTTGGAGACAGAGAACAGATGTGTCTAGAAGAAGCTGGGGATTCCTATTTGCACTCAAGTTATCTCATTCTCTTTCAGAGCTCTCCATGTTCGTTCCATGTGGGTTTTGGCCTTCATCAAATATTTTGCAAGATAAAAAATAAATTTGAAATATATTAATGTTATTTCCTGCTCACAGCTGATATGTTTGCACATGAAGATGGTGGTCCAGAACCTGACTGGGTAATAACTGAACGTGAACAGTTTGCAGATTTTCGTGATCTAAACAAGGATGGAAAAATGGATAAAGAAGAGATTCGACACTGGATCCTCCCACAAGATTATGATCATGCTCAAGCAGAAGCCAGGCACTTAGTCTATGAATCGGATGTTGACAAGGTACCTAGGTCTCTTGCCGGTTTCACAGATTAGAATATTGGACTATTTGGATCCTTTTTAAATAACGTCAGCCTACCAATAGTTGAATTTTAATACATTCCCCTCCTCATAGATACTGAATGGATATTTTTAAAACTTTGATGTTAACATAAGAATGTTGATGTGTTATCCAAAGTATTGGGGTCCACCCAGTGGTGGGATTCATCAAATTCGCACCACTTCGGCAGAACTGGTTGTTAAAATGGTGCTTGTACACAAACAGTTGTTAAATTATTTAAATCCCACCACCAGAACCGGTTGTTAAATTATTTGAATCCCACCACTGGGTCTGCCCCTGTTAGAATGGGAAATTAGCAAGGGCAGACTTTCCTTAACAAGAGGTGGGAAACTAGTATGAGAGCTTTCCCACCAGAGTTTACGAAAGTGGGCTTCTCCAAGAAATCCACAGCAGAGTAAAAGTTTAACAATTTTATTAGAAAAAGTAGAATAATAAACATGCAAGCATAGAAATGATAAAAACACGAAGAGAATACACACAGTCCTAGAATTTAGAAAGAGGTGAGGGTAAAAGTCTGGAACTGATAGGGATTTTTGGGAAATAAGTGTTATCCAAAATACTGGGCTCTGCCCCTTTTAGAGTGTGGATTAGTGAGAGCAGACTTTGCTTAACAAGTGGTGGGCAACTATTATGAGATCTTTACCACTAGAGTTTACCGAGGCATGTTTCTGAAAGAAATTCACTAGAGAGACCCATGCTTTGAAATCCCTGTTGAACCATGAAATTCACTTGAGCCAGCCTCCCTTTTCAGTTTAACTTCTCTAGAAGCTTACTGTGAGGATCGTATGGATAGGGAGCCCTGTGTGCATTCTACAGAGGCTTTTTGGAGGTAGAGTAGTATGCAACTGTGAGACAGCTTCCACTGACTTATGAGAAAGTTGCTTCTAGCAAAAGCTCTTACCCACCTGTTCTCTTATCTTTTTGACTGAAGATAATCAGAGGTATCAGATCTTACTGTACCAGCATATCAGTGAGGATGAAAGGAATATTATTTATCATCTTAATTGGTTTTGGTAACTTTGTTAAGTTAGCCTTATGGCTCCATTCCAGTTAAACTTAGTCATGATTAAGATTGAGATTCTTTGCACACATCTTGGGAGTAAGCTTTGTCAATCACAGTGAAACTTCTGAGAATACACAAATTAGGATTTGTCTGCATGATAGATGCAGCCTAAGTGTATCCCTCCCTTTCAATGGAAATTAGTAATGATTTGTTTTAGCTGGACTGGGGCAACTGTATCCTGTCTTTGTGTGTGTGTATGTGCGTGTGTGTGTGTGGGCGTGGGCATGTGTGTTCTTTTTGGTAAGTCACCCTTGACAGTCTCTTCAGACTATAAAACAGGATAGATATTTTAATAAATGAAACAAAGTTATTCTGGTGTAGAAAGAGATGGCTAAGAAGATGGAAATTATTGCTAGTTTTCCATCCATCGATGATGTACTGAATGGCAAGTCTCTTTCAAGAGAGGCAAATAAGGACATTCTGGATACACAGAAAAGACAGTTTAGTTAAACATAAAGAGTCCTTTTATAGGGCCATTGTTGCTGATTGTGCCTAGCAGTTAATTAGGACAATCTTAAGAGTACAGTTTACAATTGGAATATATTCCTTCTTCTCATGGGACACTTTTCCTGGTGAAAGTGTTATCAAGCCAAGTGAAGTTTTTTCCCCCTAATGGTTGGTTGGTATTTTGTGTCTTTTATAAAGACTTCACTTTGTTTCATCCTTCCAGGATCAAATGTTAACCAAAGAAGAAATCCTAGACAACTGGAACATGTTTGTTGGAAGCCAAGCTACAAATTATGGGGAAGACCTCACAAAAAACCATGATGAGCTATGATATTGTTTGGAAAGCAAATTTAGCAAAGTCTGGGGGCTGGTTTTCTATATATTACCAAAGTTATTGTGGGTATGTATGCTACACGGTTTTGTTCCAGATTTTCTTTTCCCCCACAAAGCAATTCTGTTAGCACCATTGAATGCAATTGCTGTCACTTTTTGTTACTTTGTGTCTGTGTAGATTTCCATGTAAAGTGGTGGAAGTACTTCCCAAGTTATACCTTTTGATGTATTAACACATCAATTCTATATGCACTTCAAATTTTCACAGAAATTAGAGAGACTTGGAAGTAACATGTGGGATCCTCAGACTTAGATGATGTGCTTAATTTCTGGGGTGTACTATTTCACGTCCAAGTTGTATGTTTTGAATGCCCCTTCATGTAAACAGTCTCCCTGCACACTGAAAACTAACATTTCAAGTTTAGAATTTTCTCCCTGATGCCTGGTTTTTTATTCAAGGAATTTTTTGTGCGCATTCATACATTTGATTCCCATTTGAAGTTTGAAATAGAGTCTCGCAACATATAAGGAGTTACTGATTGTGTACACCTGCTTTTTATTCCAAGTACATATAGATAGATTGAGAGAGCCTGGACACGAGTGCCCACTGCTGCACTTGTGGTGCCCCTCATCAGCTGAAAATTGGTCAACACTCTCAGCAGTCTCATAAGACCTATTCCTTTTTTTAAAAAGATGATGTCATAGAACTCAATGACAGCAGTCTTTGGATGGGGAGGAGTTAGACATTTTTCTTTTTATTTCTGTATTTCTAGAAATACAGCAAAGATAAATCCCACAGTTTTGAAATGGAAGGGGATAGATTTTTAACTATATGCCAAAAAAAAGTACAAACAGGAGTGACTTTTTAAAAATCATCCCACATTGCAAATGGGGTCATTGGTGTTGAATGGTTTGAAGAATAAGTTGGAATAGAGGGATTAGTAAACAGTCCTTCAAATGCTTGACATTATCCACAGTTTGGAATAGCTATTCTTTTTCACTAAGGGACAGTTCACACTACAGCCAAACAAAAATCTCTTCTGTATGATGAGGTGTAGGTAGAACATATTAATATTTCAAGCCAGCTATTTGTCCATTTAAAATAAATCAAACTGATTGGAAAGTTCTTAGAACTGAACAAATTTTGCTAACCCCCCCCCCCCCCCCACATATCTTGGATTAGATTCTATTATTCATTGTTATAACAGTCAGAGATCTTTCCTGCCCTCTTTTCCTCCCCCAGTAATTCTTTCTGACCTGGAAAAGTTGATTTCCTGTGTTTTAGGACCCACATAGATTAACTACTACATAGGAAAGACTGCATTAAGGACGGGATAAGGCCCAAATGGTCATGTTCTGCTTTTTTCCACATGTGGCAGCTCCACTGCCACATAAAACAGTCCTATGATTTTGTTCCCACCCTTGTAGCTGCCAACCAATTTCATGGATCTCATAACTCCAGGAATCAGTATTTCCAGTGTTGTGACTGCTGGCAAGATAAGAATCTTGGATGAATTCACAACCCTCAGTGCCTTTCATTGACAGGTTTCAAGATCAGTGTTTTTGTGTATTCTGTGCCAGTCATTCACTGTCACTTGGTATGCACATTTCCTTACATATGTGGAACTTCCGTTTCCATTGCAGTAAAGTTCTTATAGGGAGGGGAGCTCTATGTGTGCCTTGGAGCTCCTGCCTTGGTGCAAAGTGATTGTTTTCATTGAAAACCAACACATTTTCCAGGAACATTTGTGCAACAGCATCACCAACCTCTGTGACGTATTTCTGCTCAAATGCATCTCCAGGGCAGAGCTGCTATTTTCTGTATTCCTCACACATTTTGCTAAAGCAATGGGTTTTGTTTTTACAATGAGATTTTGCTGAATTGTTTATTCCACGTGGATAATGGTAGTTCCACATTGGAAAGAAAAGTTTAACACATTTCCAAACTCTGCCATTCATTAGAGACTTAAGAGTCTTTGCACTTCTATGTCACAAGGAGAGACTGTGTGGCATAAAGTTTGGAGTTTGTTGTAGTTATGTGTGTACATACAGAGAAAGAAAAAGAGAGAAAGATGCATTGCCACTTTAAGGAGATCTTCTGCAGCTAATTCATGCTTTTCAGCTTTGCTGTATGTCATAATGCTTACGAGATGTTACATATACAAATGCATTTTACCTGTATTGACTTGAAGATATGAATAATAAACATGTAGCTGTCTTTTTGTATACTTTGAAGATCTTAAAGTGGAAATTGTGAAGCTTTAGTGTTTTTTTTTAGAATCCTAAGCATGTTATCCGCTGAAGAAACACATTTGATTTCTTTGGTGCTATTTCTGAAAATGGTGCTTCTAGTTCCCTACGATAGTGCAACTTCAGAGATTGAATCAGATATGTATTTCTTCTTAAGATATGTCTGTTTCTTCTGAACAGCTCAGACCTAATTAAGATAATTCACTACAGTTGTGTTTGCTACAAGGCTGTACCCTATTTCGATGTTTATCTTATAAACTGTACAGAGAAAGGTTTTCCATTTACCCAGTTCTGGAGGGAAATCTCTGAGCAATGCTTCCTTCCCCTGCCCTTGCTCAGTAACAACAGCAGCAGGAAAATGGCATCTATCAATGTCTGGGCTTCACATGGAGTTTTGTGAAATTCCTAGAGCATCATGGTATCAGTTTCTGTTCCAAAACAAGAAACAACATCTTAGAAATCTCCACCCACCTCAGTTCTCACAGAGATTGTCAGCCAAGGGCTCATGCTTCTTAACCTACATTGGAGAGTTACAATTGCGAGATCACCAATGAGAGCTACAAATGCTGGTGGGGAAAGTTTCTAGTCTACACCACAATGCAAATATAATGTGTCAACCCTAAACGGATGCTACTGTGGAAAGGCAATTAAGGGGGACAAATACTCCTCATTAATTTATGAATATTGTGTGGTGGTAGTGGAACCAAGTGTCATAAGTTCAACACAATGCAGATTTGTAGTTGCTGACTGGTCAACACCATCTTGCAAGGGCTTCCAGCACTGGCCTATGCTCACACAGGACACTGATGGCCTGTGCAAGTCACATTAGGCATAGCCTGCAGTTGTGCTGTGCAACACTTGTCAGCAAAGCCATATGCCCCTTCTTGACTGCCTTCTATGAAGTACTATTTCACTCAATGTTGCTGTATTTAATAATTAGTTGTTTGAAAGGCCACTGATACATAGCAAGATAGAGAGCACATCATTTAAAATAGTGTCAACTTACCAGTTGTGATTGAATACATCAGTGTCATGGGTTGGAGGAAAAGTGTTATTACAAACTCACCAGCTGTCAAATAAAACTCCAATAAAACTCCATATCTACCAGCAGATGCTTCATGAGTAGGGAGTAAGAATACTATTATTCACTGGCTACTAGAAGCCATGATTGGCTAGGATCAACTCCAAGGTGCCTGGACCTCCTGATTGCCTGTGTTCCCTTGTTTGTGTTCACAGCATGTTTGTGCATGTCTCCCCTCACACTGTATTTGTACAGGCAGTAAAACAAAAGAGTAAGGTATAAATTGATCTTCAGTCTCATCTAGGCCCTAACCAGATTGATGCCTACTTAATTTTAACAGAACGGCACTGTTCGATTTCATAACATTCCTCAGGAACTCTGGAGCAGTCCACTGTACAAATTCAGATGATTTTCATCACCTTTCCTTCCTACCACAGTTGGTCATGATCCCCAAAATGCTTCCTTTGAAGACTGGAAAGTCCTGTATATTAACACTCAGTAGGACTAAACAGGTTGCCACTGGAAAGGAAAAACAGTACAGCGTCATCTCCCTTAACATACACGAAACAGGATTTTTGTACACACAGATGTCTTTGGTTCTTGGGCAAAAGTATAGAAATTGGAAGCAATTCAAAGGAGATCTGTAGATTCTATTCCCTTCAGTAAAGCATTGGAGTTAAGATAGGTCTGTAGACTTATCTGAAATCAACAAGTAGTGTAAAGTGAGTATTAATATGTTGATAAAGTGAGTAAATGAAAGACCCAAAATGTACTAATTGCAATATAGTGAGTTAATCAATACTTTTTAGTATCAGCTTCATTTGGAAAATGCTAACATGTTATTCACAGAACTCTAAATATGCACTCAGTTCCTCTTCTCCTCCTGGCTGCTTTCGGCAACTTTGCTAACGCTGAGTGAATATGTGCACTAAATAATCCTTTCAATCTCAATGCACTGAGGAAGAGTAACTCTAAAAGAGACTAGGGCTCCTGGGTTTAAATTTAACACTATTTAAGGAAAGCAAACCTTTGCTAGGGGATATAACTGCTAACATTGTGATTTTTCAAGCCTAAGGTTTCTAATGGGGTTTGACTGTTCCAGAGATACACATTTTTTCTCCCTAGGTAACATATTTCAAGTCCAATTAGAACCAAATGCTGCAAAATTTTACTGTAATGTGAAATACTGTAATGTCAGATAGCATTATTTATCTGCTTAATATGACAAAAAGCATTAATTGCTAGGAGCCATGATTCAGTCCAGCAATACAGAAATCCATTTTGTGCCTATCTCATCAGTTACCGAAGATTTTCTTAACGACTTGTGATGTGAAATTCTGCCGGGAAATGTGTTTGTATTTTTCTACCTGCAGGTTCTGTATGCTCACTGTGGTGACACAGATCCTCCATTAACTAAATGCTTTTCATTATAGTAGTGCCAGGACACATCAAGGCTACATCTCTCTCCCTCTCGATATTTGGAATAGCCTTAATCATTGCTGCACATGCAGTTTTAATTATTAGGATTTAACAAACAGACTCAGAAGCTAATGTTCATTGTCTTAAAGTCCGATTTAACAATTCAATCAGAGTAAATGTATCATCCTTTTCTAATCAAGGTGGTATATATATATCCCACAGGAAAGGGGAAATGCTGCACATACTGATGTAATTACTTTTACATAACGATTGCCTTAATGATTTACGTTTTGCAGCACAGAAGCTGATCTTATTCCTCCTGAAGTTAGTGATAAACTTCTCTTAACATTACAGGGGATGGGGCAGAAGCCATTGTTGCCTCCTTTTAAATAAAGCAACAGTTGATTATAAGAAAATAGCACACTTGGATGGATCCCTAGGCCTATATAGAATCGTATACATACACCTCAGTCCAGCAAGCTTATGAGTATAGTGAAAACTGATACAAGCATGCATCAGGATGGGCATTTGCACCACAGAGCTCATCTGGGCCCAGTCAACTGAATCTATCTTTTGAAGAGTTCCTAATATCCTTTTGAGTTCCTAATTGTTGTATCAGACTAGCTGTCCATGGCTGATGGCACACCCATAACATGTTGTTCTTTTATATCAGTTTATTTCAGGGGTAGGGAACCTTTAACACTCAAAGAGCCATTTGGACCCGTTTTCCACGGGAAAAGAAAACAAAAAAGAAAACGCAAATAATTTTTGACATTTAAAATAAAGATAACACTGTATATATTGGGGTTTTTTACCTTTTACTCCACTCATTCTGAGAAGCGTATGGATGCGCCCGCCCTGCTGCCTGCAGGGCGGGCAAGGATGGGGCCAGCGGCTTGGCCTTGCCGGCCGCTGGGAAAGCGCCCGCCCCGCTCGAACGGGGTGGGTGAGAGGGGAAGCCCGCAGCACTGCCCAGCCGGCCACGGGCAATTGGTGCACCTGCCCTGCTGCCTGCAGGGCGGGCAAGGATGAAGCCAGCAGCTCGGCCTTGCCGGCCACTGGGAAAGCACCCGCCCCACTCCAACGAAGCGGGCGAGAGGGGAAGTCCGCGGCACGGCCCAGCCGTCCGCGGGCAGTTGGTGCACCCGCCCTGCTGCCTGCAGGGCAGGCAAGGATGAAGCCGGCGGCTCGGCTCGTAGAGCCGCAGTGCAAGGGCAGAAGAGCCGCATGCAGCTCTCGAGCCGCAGGTTCCCTACCCCTGGTTTATTTGTATCATCCATTTTGTTTTTAGTAAATAAGTTAACTAACAGTGTTACCTAATTTATTTATTTTGCAAACATAGTCCTTTGCCAGTGTGTGCCTGCATCTCTGGATTCCTAAGTTTTGCGAAGTGCTTTGCAAAGTGCTGGGGTGCAGATGTTAAGCTTCTGCTTATTCAGACTGATCAAGTGTAAATTCAACGCTGTTTAATTGGCAAATTGTGGTCTGGGGATTAGGTGTGCCCTATGGGTTTCTCCCTTCTCAGAGGGTATTCCCACTTCATTGCTAGGTTGGAGAGAATTATGGGTAGTTTTTTTTAATCTGCACAGATATTTTGGCTAACCAGTTAATGCAAACCACAGTTTGCAAGGTTATTTCTGAAATGGTTTCATACTACTGTTTCTTCCTAGGGAGATTTGTCTGTCTCCCCCATTGGTGTCTTTCACAAGTAGGTGAAGAGTTTTTTCACTTTGTCTGGCATACTCCCAATAACAGTTACTGCCCTTCTTCCAGGTTTTTTTTTTTTTTTGGGGGGGGGGGTTATGTGTTTCAACTTGAATTATGTTATAATTATAAATGTATTTTAATTGCTCAAATGTTTTAATTTGTGAACCCTGGTTGCGTGGAAAGGTGACATAACATTTTTAAAAATAAAATAAATATGGCACTAACTATGGTTAGTGAAATTCTTCGAGCATGATAACCAGCCATTATAACAAGGTGACAAAGTTATAGGAGCTGTGAGATTAGAATCATATAGTTACTTGGATGTCTGCTACCTGCAACACCAGTGTAGTTGCAAGCCATGACACTAGCACCTGGTCCTTACATAGGGCTTACATAGCAAACCCTTACCTTTATTGCCACCTTGCAATACCTATAGTAAGTTTTTTGGATGAACCTCCTGTGCAATTGCAGCACAAAATTTTCAGGTACAAACTAGTGCTATTGTTTCTTATCTGGTTTGGTTGATTTGGTTGGTGATGTGACCTTGCCTTCTGTATAACTTCCCCCCCTTATTTTCATTATCCCCATTTTCCACTTTGAGCCACATTTGCTAATCAGAGGTGGAGACAAGAGAATCCCATCAGAAAAGCTAGATTTCTAGACAGGTAAGCTTAAACTTTGTTGGAATTGCCCCGTTTTTCTCCAGCTGCAAGCATCAAATGGATACAAATCTAGCATGACATACCAGGATGATTCTTCAGTACTGATTCTGAATGACTGCATGCAGATTAAATGGCTATTTTTAAAATGGTATTTTTATATTTTGAAAGAGAAATCAAGTATCACTATGACCAAATAAACACAAATGTATTGGACATGTTAGCTGAGCATGTGCAAACAGTATTTGACACTGCTATCTTGGGTGTGTGCCTCTTCTCTGAGAATAGACTTTCATTGGCAATATACTTCTATATGCTGTTGCATTTTACAGACTTTTGATGCATGATGTGTTATCTACTAAAATCAGATTGATCTGTTAACTACACATATTTAAACCAAAATCTTCACAATACTCATCATAGACCCAGTTTTCAAAAAGTGGAGGGTAGACAAACCCCAGCAATTCTACAGATGAATCTATATTTTTCTATAAAATACTGATTCTGACATGTAGAAGAATCCACAGTTTCAACTGGATTATTAAACTGAAATTCAGTGCATATAGGAAGATGCTTATGTTCCACTTTTTGAAGCCTGAGGGAGAAATTTCAGATCTAAGATGTTATGTTCCTGGAAGGGCAGGCATTATGAGACACCTTTCCTGTGCTGGTTTTAGATGTGGTAGCTATGGTGGTCTGTAGTAAAACAGCTAGATTCCACTCCAATAGCATATTCAATACCAACAAGAGTTTCTAGGGTACGAGCTTTTGACAAAGTTCCCTTCAACAGATATAACGAGAAATGGAGATCCATGAGTCCTTATATCCCACTCAGAAGGTGAGGGGGTGTTGCAAAGAAATGAGTCAGAATGCAGAGATATAAAAACACATGATCACTATTCCTACTTGTATCTGATGTAGGAAGCTTTCACTTTCAAAAGTTTGTACCCCAAAAAAACTTCTTGGTCCCTAAGGTGCTGTTGGACTGGAATCTCATTGTTTCCACTGCTGGCTATTAGATGACATGGCAAGTAGGGAAAAGAGGATGCCTAAAAACCAAAATGGCTTTCTGTAACCTTAAAAAGTTCTGAATCTTCCTTGCAAGATCTGTAGATCACCTCCTGGGTGTCACTGCAATTTGCAACTTGATTAACATATTGGAGGAGCAGAGAGAGCATCAGCTCCACCTGCACCAATAGGCCCATCCTAAGCACACTTACACCTTTCTGAGTCCCTTGAAGTCTTGGAAGGGTGTAACTCTGTTTAGGATGGTACTTTAAAGATTTGTTTGCAGCCCATTTCAAACTATGGTTTTAATTTCTTCTTACTATAAAACTGAAAAGTGCATGGATCAGAACCAGTACAAGTATGAGCTGAACCAAATCTTTAGAGAGATCTAAACTCAGTTCACCATTCACCCCTGCATTTCTGAACTGCCAAAGCTTGGACTTTGAGTTTCCTAATTGTACATCATATTGATATGACACATATATTGGAGTTATACTACTTCAACATTCATGTATTCCCCCCCCCCCCAGGAAAAACCTGGGTATAGTGATTTCTGGTCAGGTACTGAGCGCTATTAGAACTCCAAAGTCTTCCTCACAGCACAATAGCAATCCCTTAGACTTCTTAGAAAGAGGTGATTATTATTAGCCCAATTGAAGTCTGTAGTGTAGTTATTCCATAAACTGATTCTGTTAAGGAAAGATTAAGTTGGACTTCTCCATTGACATCTGTCTTAGTTAAGCAATTCATTATCTTTTTTGTTGTTGTCTTCTTGTGAGGAAATAGTAATATGGCTGGGCATTGTCAGGGAAACCTAATTAGTATTGATCAAAATATTAATATAAATATAGATGCACTCAGGAGCTTTAAAAATATTGGCCAGAAGCCACATCAGCTTAGCATTAGTATACGGTGATATTATCCTATGAAACTGAATTTTCTTCCTTGATGAGCCCAGCAAACATAAACAAAACAAGTATACATACAACTAAGAACTAAGAACATGTGACATTATTCAGGGAACCTATTGGTGAAATCTGAGATTAAAGTATCCTTTATAAAAAGGAAAATAGCAAATGTTTTTAGTAAGTACAGCTGCTTTGCTAACAGGAAAAAAGATTCAGTCTCAGTCCCACAAGCTTCAGCCTCAAAAAAATTAATGCATGAACTAATATATCTAACATTCTAAAAGCCATTTGACAGCCACAGATAACAAGTTTAAATAAAAATATAATGTGTAACATTGTCCCCAGCTCAGCTTTGAAATATTTGGAGACGATAGTACCTTTGAATTATGTGTGTCATAACGTTCTACCAATACTTCATGATTTCCTGTAGCACTAAGGGAGCCATTTTCCCTCAGTACCATCTTACAATTCTGAGATGTGTGTCTGTAAATGAAGAAGTCACATGGACAGGGACAAACATTGTTCACCTTCACATTGTCCATTGTCCACCCTAAAATCTGATATCAGCCTTTCAACAGTAGGGGTCTGAGGCAAAGGTACAGATGAGATACAGGGCAAATGCCTCTATGGGGTCGGGAGGAAGCAGGGGCCAATGGAAAGCAAGATTTTTAAGACAATTGCAAGAATTTTTCACTTTTATCCTATGACATTGGGATGACAGTGGCAGGCTGTAATAGATTTATCACTGAGCAGCAGTTCAACTGTTCATCAGATCTCAGAAGATAAATAAGACCACCAAGGAAGCCTAGGGTTGCTAGCCAGACACAGGCAATGGCAACTCACCTCTGTTTCTTTCCTAGAAATCCAATGGGAATCACCATGAGTTTGTTGTGACAATGGCACTTTTTTTTAGTATTTTATTAAGTATTTAAAATTTACAAGTTTCATAAATGAATAGTTCTTACAATAGAAAAGGAAGTATAGGGCTAATACAGTAAGATAACAAGGCAGTAATTAATACTTGCTGGTATATTCACTAATAACCAAATACTATTCTGAATTGCCTTAAGGCTTAGATAAAAGAAGAAAGAAGTGAGTCTAGAAAGAGTGAGAAAAGAAAACCATTAGGTATGGCATAAGCCATATTCTTCTAATATCTTTATCACATTTAAGATGGGTACTTCCACAACCCAATATGGTCAGCTAGGTCATTTTGTCTTCCATGGGGCAAATAATCAATCATTTATTCATAACAATCTATTTAACCTCTATCTCAACAAAATTATTTAATATCACATATTATCCTGTATATCTTATGAAATTCTATGCATCGTATATCTTGAACAAACTTGTTCCATAGCTCATTATATACTACTAACCAATTTTGCTCCACTGTATATTTCAAGGTTGAAAGCAACGAATATAATAATATAAAATAATACCAAAGCCAAAACCAAGAAAACAAAGACAAAGACTGAATAAAAAAAAACACTAGGAAATATAGTCCAAAAAATCGTTGCACATGCTCCAAGTTTTTTTGAATTTGTTTGTTGTATCTTTCAATTTACAAGAAAGCTTATCAATGTCCGTAACTTGGTAAAGTCTTCTTTGCCAAGCTTCTATTTGAAGGGTAGACATTGATTTCCATTGTCTGGCTCTTTCAAATCTTGCAGTTGTAATTAGATTTAAGAACAGGGTATCATTTTTCTGAATATTTTTGTCATTATTTAGGTCTAATAAAAAGACCTCTGGTTTTCTTTCTATTTTACATTTATATATCTCTTCTATCACATCAATTATCTCTTTCCAGTATTGACTAACAACTGGGCAGTCCCACCACATATGGAGTGGTATTCTTGCATTTCTCCTTGCATTTCCAGTAACGATCAGAGTTGGTATTCTTCATTTTGTTTAATCTTAGTGGTGTATAGTATCACTTATGAAATACTTTCAAGAAGTTTTCAATCAGTAATGTAGACATAGTAAATTTCGAATTTCTCCTCCATACATCTCCCATTCTTCCAATGTAATGTTACGTCCCACATCTCTGGCCCAAGCTATCATGACTTCCTTTAGCTGCTCTGATTGAGCTTTAAATTTCAGGAGTAATGTATATATCTTCTTAAGTAACTTGGTATTCTCTTTAAATATTATTCTTTCTATTTCATTCTCTTTAATTTGAAAGCCTCCCCTTCCCTTATCTTTAATGTATGTTTCTCTTAGTTGGAGGTGCATGAACCAATGACATTGTTTCCTCTGGATTAATATTTCTGATCTTTCTTTTAAATTTACCTCTTTATTATTTATTTTCAATAAGTCTTTGTAGGTTTGCCAAAATTTCTCTTCTGCAAATTGCCTAATCCTTAATGACACCGGCCTTGAAATCCATAAGGGTGTATTACTATAAAAGATGTCTTTATACTTTAGCCAAATTTTAGCTAATGCTTTTCTAATTAAATGCAATTTAAAATTACTTAAGTTTTTATTTTCTTCTGTAGGCCATAGGAAATTATGCCATCCTCTAAATAAATTTGTCCCTTCTAAAACCAATAAGTTTTCATTTTCTAAATTAATCCAGTCTCTACTCCATATTAAAACGCATGCCTTCTAATAAATTTGAAAATCTGGTAGGGCAAACCCTCCTTTATCTTTTTTTCCCCAGCATGTTTATATATTTGATTCTACTTTTCCTGGCATTTCCTGACAATGGCACTTTCCACCAGCAATTCGATGAAGATTCTTTGTTGCTGCAAACCAGGCAGAATGTTTCTCCAGCCCTTATCCTACTGCAACTTTTTCCTCTTTCCCTGCTGAGTATGGAAGAGATAAGCAGCAGTCACACTGCAACTCCTTCTTGTGTCATTCTGTGACCCCCCCCCCCCAGTGCAAATAACTAGCACAGAGCACAAAAATCATTCTGCATTTTCCTGTGCAAATCAATCCATGAGGAACACCCAGAGACCAGATGTAATAGATTCTGGAGTGAAAAAGAGAATGGGAATGGAAACTTGGAGAAGTCTTCATTGACATTTTACAAGTTCACATAGTTCAAGCAAGACCCCAAAAGACAAGGAAGAGACTATTATAATGCCATTACTTATGGAAGTGTCTAGGGAATCAAAAAACTTATGAAGGGGAAAAGATGTTTAAAAACTACTTAGGATGGGGCAGGAGAAGAAACCCTTTAAACAAAGACAGTAGCAGTACAGAAAAGTCTAACATATTGGGAAGAAGATGTTCTTGTGCAGCCTGATCCTGTGAATATTTGCTCAGAAACAAGATCTACTGAGTTGTAAAACTCATTTCCAACAGAGTTCGTACTGGATTGCTATATTAGGATATAAGAACATAACAGTGCTATATAAGCATAAGAAGAGCCCAGCTGGATCAGACCTAGTGATCCTATTTCATACAGTAGCCAACCAGCTACCCTGGACAGTCAACAGACAGAGTGTGGATGGTAAGGGCTCCCTCTGATGTTGTCTGATGTTCATACACTTACTGCTTCTAGAAGTGGGCCATTCCCTTCAGCCATCATGATTAGTAGCAATTGATGAACCTATCATCAATGGGTATGTATTTTTAAAGATTTCTATACTCGTCACTCTCATGAAAGGCAATACAAGGATCTTGTTTGGAAATATAGTCTGAGGATTAAAACTGACAAATAAGTGAAGGGGAAACAGATTAGGGGAGAAAAATCGCCCAAGTGTTCTGTCAGCTTGTGGAAATAGCATTTTGTCAGTTGGCTTGATCCTGTATTCAATGGCTAGAATTAAGTCACTACATTCACTTGAAAATGTACAAAGGGGTAACTTCATTCTGGTCATACTATAAAAACAGTGAATGGCTACCTCACTTTATTATTTATACAGAGAAAAGGATAATTTGGGGCTACAAATTCAGAAATCAAAGCTAAAGCCAGGCAGAAATTATAGTAAAGATCTCTTCAATCTAAAGCAAAGAACTGACATCTTGCTTTCGTGGTAACCTACACTCTTATTATATATACTACAAGCAGTCATATCAGTTATATACACATTAAGAATATTAAAAGGGGGTGCAGTGTTGCAGATTGGATTTACAGGTGATCTTGGATCTTAAAAGTTAACATTTACTGAAGTTCACTGATGTATTTTGCTTAAACATTTTATAAAACCTTGCTTTTCAATTCATATGACTTCAGATTTTATAGAGGAAAGCAGCCCAAAAGCAAGATGCCCGAATATGAGCCCATGTGCAATTAATACCATCCCGGTAAGTCCATCTCTGTATGTCACTAAGACAAACATACAGAATATTGTCATCAAAGCATCCCTGCCCCAATATCTTGATTGGATGGAATACACCTGTCATGATTGCCATGATATTCCCAGTAATTTCTCCCATTTTATCCATATTTTCCCTAAGTGATATGAGTTCTCGTTTCAGGGGGTAACTCTCCAGAGAGGCTTAGCTCATTTCATCTGCGTTCTTCCTGAATTTTAAATGATAATTTTTGAAGTGCACTACTCTACACCCAGCTTTTTCTGCAAATCTAATTCATTGCCATGGGACATTCTTCCCAGAAGTAGTAATCAGAAACTGGCCATCCAAGAATGAATAGGTTAATGTGTTATTAATAGGTCAATAGGTAATTGTTAAGTTGATATATTTCGATGGGTGTTAATTAAACAATTAAATAGCAGAATGAAAGATGAAATAAGTATCTCTCAAAATTGTATCATGTTTATATTTTATGGACTATTAAGATCCATCCTGTTGTTGTATTGTTTGTTATATACTCTGTTATTTTTCTTTTACATATTTTTCTATTTTGGCTTGTGTACATATATGGATAAAAATTAATAAAAAGATTATTTTTAAAAAGAAACAGGCCATCCAAGGATCAGGTCATTCTCCAGAGGAGATTTAGTATATTAACCAGCCCATTAAAAACTCCATCAAGCAGTAAATCTCTTGCATTTCTCATGGAGCTTGAAAGGGAATTTCTACCTGGGAACAGTACAAGATTGGTGATGAGCTGGGCTTCAAGGCACAGGAAAAGTATAGTTAAGACTGTGTCAGAATATTTTATTTTGGAATCTTAACTGCTTGTGACTGTCACTTACACAAATGAAGTCTCTTTTCCCATGGCTATTACTGCCTTCAGTTACTTGGTGGACCTCCAAACAAGATTGTTTTTGTGATTGTGTGCATGTGTTGTGAACAAGGGGACACAGTTATGCCTGCCTGGTTCTATTAGTAAGAGTCTTTGCTGGGTAGAGGATGGCACACTATCCAATGTGCATGTTTGCTCGATGTGTGTGTGTATGTGTCTGCACATGCTGCCCCTGATTTCAGAAGCTGAGAGAGGGAAGATTTAGAAAGCTGGGTGATGTGTTGGAGTTGCCTCTTATACCTCATCATCTATATCTGACATGATCATGACAATAGTACTTTGAGATACTTGAAGTGCTAGCTACCATTGTGTAAAGGTTAAAATATGCTTAGAGCAAGCTTTGCCTGATTATGTGGGAAATGATACATGAATCTGAATCCAATATCTAATTGAGGATGGGAAGGCAAGCATTAACATGCCCCAGAATTAAAGTCACTCAATCAGCACATAAGCTCCAGGTATGCATTAGAGCTCTCTCACACATATGAAGCTTCTGGAACAATATTGCTGTACATCCATCAGCAGCTTGATCTGAATAGAATGGTTGTCAGGAACAAAGGACATGGTTTTATTTTGCACTAGTTCCTCCCAAATATATACATCCAACATATACTGACAGAAAATCTTGGCATTGGTTCTGAATAAGTATTGAACGAGTACAAGAAGGGAACCCCCATTGTTTCATCTTTCCCTTCCCTGAAAACCCCCATACATCTTGTTTCCTTCCTGCCTATTAGCCAACCCATTTTTATCTGCCTCATGAGTTCATCTTTTCCTCCCTACCCCAGCAGCCTCTGCCTTTGAAAACTATGGCCCAGGTGTGAGTGTCAGCCAAACCCAATTGTGCACTGAGAGAATTGCAGGGACCTGCATGAAACAACTAATTTCCTCCTGTTTCCCTTCTCTCATTCTATTTCTTATTTTCCTCTTCTTAGCAACACCTATACTGTCACCTGTCCCTCCTTCCTTCTTACCCACCAACCAACTTAATTTTTTCTGCCTCCCATCTTCAGCTATATTTATTACTTGTTTCTCTAGAGTAAGTACCCCAAAAGTTTATATCATTCTCCTGTTCTCCCCTTTATCCTCACAAAACCCCTGTGAGGTAGATTAGAGGGTGTAACTGGAACAAGGTTATCTAGGCCATTACCGCACTGAGAAATTAAAGCTGGATACAACCAGGGCTGTTCCGCATGGCCAGAGGCAGCGACTTCCAACCCGGCTTTGATGAAGCCAGTGGAGCATTGGGACATGGTCCCATGCGGGCAGTCCCGACGCTGATGCTGCCTGCAGGGGCGGCTCCACACAGAGGCGCCCAGGGTGTCTGCAAGGGACTTGCCTTGTGTTCCTCTGCAGCTCCAGGTGGCTGGGAGGACACGTCCATGCTGCCCTCTGACCCTTGGGGGTCACAGGGCAGCATGGGCGTGTCGTTCCAGCCATCTGGAGCTGCAGAGGAACGCAAGGTAAGTCCCTCGCAGACACTGGAGGGGCCAAAAGCAACACCCTCACGCTGGTATGCTTTGCAGCACGCCGGCGGGAAGACACTGCTTGGGGGATGAGGATGGCGCTGCTGTGATGCAGCAGCACCTCTTGTGCAAACAGAACCCTAGGGACACTGTTTTTTCAGTCCCTAGGGCACTGTTATTTGGCTGTGCGGAAACAGCCCAGGTCTCAAAAGAAACAGCACCTTTTCATCACGGTTTCTCCCTCCCCACTTCAGTGTGTGTCTAGTGAAGACCTCGATGTCTATCACTATTTCAAGCAATGCAGCATTCCCCACGAATGCGCGATCTGCTCAGCGGCTCTGTTCTTCCTTGTCCTGATTGGCTGTTGTGTTATGTTTGGCCAGGAATTTTTTTTTACCTTTTTTTTGTGCAGATACATTCTGTATGTAGATGCATAGATGGAATTTCCCCACCTATGCGGGGAGCAGCTTTCTTCTGATTGGCTATTGTATTGGAGTGGGAACAATAGCTGTTTTTTGCACACAGCTACGTTTATGCGCGGCTTCGACATTTTCTAAACTCTTTACCCACGCAGCTTCGTTGGCACAAAAGTCTAATTTCTGTTCACAATTTACAGTTGGCACAAAAGTCAAAACATGTTTCCACATAGCCACGTTTCAACATAGCCACCATTGGTGTGAAACAAAAAAAGGGGCTGTGCGTGCTTCGCACACAGCCCATTGCACTCTGATTGGCTGGAAGGCTCCACATCACTCCCTATGGCAGGAAAATACATCTAGATTCTGTTCCCTGAACCTCCCCTCTGATCCGGCTCCGGCGCGTGTTTTTTTAAAAAGGTGCACTTCCATGCAGGTTTCTAAAAAAACACGTGATAAGGGGGAGAGTGCACCAGAACCAGGATGAATCCTTGTTTGGCGGTTAAGTAGTGGGGAGTTCTTGCTGAAACCTTGATATTTCGTGTGAATGTGAGCTTCCATAAAAGAATGCGGATTGACATCTGAGTCTCCTACTCTGAAATTCTGACCACTGGACCATGCTGCCTTTCATGTGGTCACTGCTGTTGAATAATAGTAAGCAGCTGGGTCTGACCCTAGTTCCTTATTTCAGGGCTGGAAAGGGACCGTCTCCTGCCTTTTATTACCAGCAACCAATGACTGAAGGCTGGCAATATTATTGTGGTTGCCTTTTACAATGTCCATGGCAGAAGGCATTCTTGACAGATGCAGCTTCTATTATTTAGGTCCTCAGTGGATTTAAAAAAAAAGATCTCAGTTTTTTTCTGCAAGCTTGGGGTTTCATCAGGTTTGCAGAAACCTATCTTGTCTGTCTATAATCCAGTTTCTAAATTTAAATATCCACAGATGTGGCCATGTTGAGAATGAGATATATTGATAATGCTCATTCGCGCATCCATCTTGATTGAAACTTTCTAGGATCAGAAGTGGAGAACTGAGACAGAAAGAGGAGAAACCATCACAATTTTATCAATGCATGTCACCTTTTCCACATTAAAATGGTAAATGCCCACCATTTTGCCCATTTGCTGATTCAGTTCTGGTGAGATTATAGTGCCCATGAAAATCATCCTAGGGTTAAGCAGAGTCCTCTGGCACATTGACACAGAAGTGTGTGCAGACAACATGCCAGGGTACTCTGGGTAATAGGATATCTATGCATGACTCCTATATTTCCTTCCAGCCCTTCTTTTCCACTTAGTTACTACACTCTCAAATTCATATAACTTGACTAGGCAGAAGCAGTGGGTTAAATGGAGATACAAGAAGGGCACACAGACTTCTCATTCACCATAATGATCCATCATGCTGCATATACGTCAAAGGGGAGGGACGGAAGAGAACTGAACTCCATTGTCCTAAATGGATCTCTCCACACACAGGTGCTATGTTCACACATGCCCTAAGTATTAGTTTATAAAGTTAGACTTCTAGCTTTTAAAATCAATGAATAGCACTTGAAAAACTGCAATTATCACTCAGGAAAGCCTTACTGACACCAAGTATAGAAGACATACTGCATTCTGTAATTAGTGTGCACCCTTTAGATGTGGCTAATTACCTCTTATCAATTAATTTTTTCTCATTAGATGCTGTAGTCAAGAGAGAAGTGAGAGGTCTGGACTCATAAGGCAGCAGAAAATCCAGCTAGATAATGTCTCGGATTTTGTTAATTCCAGGTGACTATCAGGTTATTCAACCTAGGAGAATTTAATGATTCTGGACAGTTCATGCAATGAATGTCCCTGTAAATCATTCATAATTACAAACATAAAAATTAAAAATCAGTCTGAACAGAAAGATAACATAATATTAATGATGGAGAGCAATAATCTATAAAATGACCGCCTTCCTCTTTTAATCAAAGACATGCTGATGGCAGACTTGTAAACCTCCTAGGGATTGTACTGGAAATTCAGACCTGTATAATGCAATCAAATTAGATCATTAAGCAAATGTATATCCTATATTGTCCCCACAAACAAGAAAGTATTCCTAATGTCAAGCAGCTCCACCTATTCCAAACTATAGTTTAGTGTTACTCCTTGAAAATAGGGTTAGTGGATTGTAAGTGTAACCCCCATGCCCAGAATGGGTTGGCCCAGAATGGGTTGACCCAGTAAGGGGGTGGAGACTCGGAGCAGCAGAGAGGCTGCAAGAGCTCTTTTGCAGAAGAAGCAAGGCTACCAGACTTGGACCTTGATTTCTATAAGCCCTTAACACCTTGTTAAGGTAATTTCAATATTGTTGGGAACTACTGGGAAGGTAGTTGTTGTTTTGCTATGTTGTAAATGTTGGAGTTTATTGTTTCAGGGTTTTCTTGTGTGGTTGTAATGGGTGAGAGTTCTCCTGGAAACCTTCATCATGTTGCAACCTGTTCATCAAGCCCTTGGAGTCTTCAAAACCAACCACCAGCAAAGAAGAATTTGGACTTGGCAATATCAGTAGACTGTAAATAGAAGGACTTGAAATGCAACCTGAACAGGACCTTGAATTGTAACGTTAAATGTTGATGTTTTACAAGTGTTAATTGTAAAGAAAAGTAAACCATTTTGTTGTTTAAAAATTGGTTCTTTGCAACTCCTTCCAAGTACTGCCCCACAGAACCCACAAGCTGAGGTTACATAAGCACAACAAAATCTAAGACTTATTCCGCATGGGCCAAAAACAGTGGTGTGAAAACAGTGTGAAGCCTTTTACACTGTTTTAAATCCTTTTACACCATTTTCACACCATTTTCACACCGCTGTTTTTGGCCCATGCGGAATCCGCCTTAGACACTCTTAAACACACAAAGCTTATACTGCCTTATACTCAATCAGACCCTAGCTCCATCAGAGTCAATACTGCCTGGCATTGGTTCACTGGGGTCTTAGGAAGAGGTTTTTCACATAGCCTAATTTTCCTTCCAAGTAACAATGCCAGGGATTGAACCTGGGACTTTCTGCTGTACCACTGAACTATAGCCTCTTCCAACCAGGATTATTTTGTATAATTCTGATGACTGATCCAATGCAAAACATCATAATTTTTGCACTCAACAAAGATCCAAACTATGCAATACTAAAATTTCACAGTTAGAACTCCAGATTACAACTATTTTGGCCTATAAAATTAGTTGTGCATATTGAGTCTACATGCTACTGTAATAGGAACTTTTAAGTATCAACAACTGCTATGAGCATTTGGATGCCTTTCTATGCATAAACACGATATTGCACATAAACACCAGGAATCAAACTGAAGAGATAAAATTCAACTGAAGAGATAAAATATTCTTGCCTTTTTGAAACCTCAGTAGGAAAAATAACACCAGTTATAACACAGCACCTACTGGAGCTGAACAAGAACGAAGGGCACATTTGGAAAAAGTGCAGGGTGAAGAAACAAACCTTCCGAAGGACCAGAGCTATACTTTGCTCCCTGCAGCTGCTTTCAGACCAAAACCACCTGTCACAAAACTTTGTTGCTTCTTCACGCACTCAGTTTGCAGTTCAGATCACATGTACTATTTGACTACAAAGATGCTGACATGGGTTGCAGTACAAACTGAGCATACAGTAAGGAAACTGAATAACTTAATAATGTGCCAAACTTTCCACAGATCTGCTCAGTCCCTATGCTTTATGCACCAGTTTGCTAGTGTGAGTTGATCTTATCTACATGCTGTTTTCATTTATTCAATTCTCAGAAGAGGTTAAAATAGAAGGAAAATTCTCACATTGAAATATCCCATATAAAAAATGCTCCCAAAGTAGTATCTGATCATTTTTATCATCACTTGGATGTTATGCAATTCATTTCTGATGAGAAAGTTTATTTTCTGTTCAAGACAGTTTAAGGTACACTTTCCCCCCTTTAAAACAAAACAGCTAAAATCTTTCTATCAGCTTTTGCATATCAGTCTTTGCTTCCTGTATATACAGCAGTAAAGTCTAGTCACATTAGCACATTTCATTATAAGTTAATAAAACTGAAAGTGAATATAGACTAATACTAATCTTCCATGACAGGAAATCCCTAATACAAGAAAACATTCATATCATATTAGAAGGGAAAAGTCTGCTCCTGCTTGTTCCAGGTCATTTTCAATGTTGCCCTTGAGCATCAAGTTATGCCAGACAAACACACTGTGTTTGACTGCCATGCCCTCCATGCAACTTGAGCCTCTAACTGGTTCATCCTGTGTTTATTGTTTACCACCAAACTTGACCAGTGAGCCAGGGGTTTTTGATAGACAAGTTTTGTTTACTTGTTTCTATGCTGTTTTTATGTTGTTGACCTTTGGGATTGGGGGTGGGCTGACCCAAGATACAAGCTCATTACCATCAGTCTTATTTATTGCATTTTAAAAAACCCAATATAATTTTTTTCATGAAATTCTTTCATGATTCCTTCAAGTATACAGAAGGATCAATGAGGAGGAAGGGACGGTTGCTAACTCTAGCGCTCCTTCCGCACATGCAGAATAATGCACTTTCAAACTGCTTTCAGTGCTCTTTGAAGCTGTGCAGAATAGCAAAATCCACTTGCAAACAGTTGTGAAAGTGGTTTGAAAACACATTATTGTGCATGTGCGGAAGGGGGCTAGGTTAGGAAACGGTTGCACATTTGGGGGTATAACCTGAGGAGGGGCCTGAAGCAGGTATAATGCTATAGAGTTCGCCCTCCAAAGCAGCCTTTTTTCCAGAGGAAGTGAAATATGTAATCCAGAGATCAGTTGAAATTCCAGTAGATCTCCAAATCTCACCTGGTGGTTGACAACCTTAGGGTACCAGCTTGTTCCAGATCCAGAAATGATGCTTGGGTTCTGTATCTATCTTTTCCTGAAAAATCTGCACACAGTGGCTAAACCTGACATTTTTAGTCTGAAATTTAATTTATTTTGGAGGGGATAATAGAAGGTAAGAATGGACCATGATAATTATCACAAGATTTGAAGATTTAATCAATATAATAAAATTGTATGTATAGTTTGGATCTAATTTTTGTCAAAATTTCCAAGGCCTCCACCAGGCCTGCATCATGATGATGATGATGATGATGATGATGATGATGATGATGATGATGATGATGATGATGATGATAAAAATAAAAATAAAAATAAAAACCCAACCTAAGCCCAGTCCCATACTGTTGGCCTGTTCCCCCACCCTTTTTTTTCTCTCCATGCATATTCTTCCTCTTGCACTATACCGGGATTTTGCTTGAATCCTTGTCTCTAGATAAGCATGACTGTTTCTGGATCCAAACTTCCTAGATTGTACAGTCTAGACAGGATTTTTGGCTGTCCAAGAGCTTAGAGCCTCACCTAAGTTAAACTTTGCTCAAAACCTGTGCTGATAGTTGATTCCTGTTGTCTATTTCTATGCATTCTCTCTTTTTTAATTTTTTAAAATTTATTCCAATACACAAAGTAAACATAGACATGCATAAAACATAGACTTTCATATTCTAACAGTCTAAATTTACATTTAAAAATACATTACTCTGCCTTTCTAATATATCTTCATATCTAATAACATATTTATTATAAAACATATATTGGGCTAAATCTTTTTCTATTTTGATTTAACATTATTTTAAATGTTCAGCTATATAATTAAACAAACGTTAAATTTTTCTTGAAATTCTGAAATGTATCTAGTCTGCATAAAGGATGTTAGTTTTGCCATTACTGCATATTCAGTTAATTTATTCATCTATTTATTCAACTTTGGATGTTTGTGTGCCTTCCATTTATATATATGCTGCCATCACCATGTACTTAAATAATTTGTTGTATATTTTTGTAATATTACTTGGGACAATGCTTAATAACATATTTTTTGGATTCATCTCAAAATCTTTTGTATTTAATCATTTACCTCTAGCCAGTATTTTCTTGCTTTCTTACATGTTCTGATTCATGTGTATGTTTTCTCCCAAATTTTGCACGATTTTTCATCATGCATCCTTCTCCTTGCTGTTTCTGTATCATATTGCAATAATATTTTATATATTTTTCCTAATAAATGCCTTGAATTTCTAGTAATTCATTGTTTGAAAGGTATCTTTCTTTTTAATTGGTCCCATTCTTTGGTTATTTGTTCTTTCAGTTTTGATATTATTTGATGATCATTCTTTGTATCGTCTCTCAAATCATTCATTCTTCATACTCTGGCCAATAGAGGATCTTGATTAAATATTTGTTTATTCTGTTAATTACATATTAGAATTATCAATACCAAATCAATGAACCGAATAGTTTCATCTGACTGGCTGTGGTTCATTGTAACACATTTGTTAAGGAACAAACTTTAATAAAAGGTTTCCATATAGTTTCCATGCAGTATCCAGCACAGACCTCTAAAATGGTTACTACAGTTAAACAGTGAACTTCCATAGTAGAACTGGAACTAATACAGAATCAACCCAAACATTCAAATGTGCAACAGCACCACCCACTAGTAGGAATGCTTACGTAACTATTACAGTACCCTAATGGAAATGTACCAATGGCATTGCCATTACTCATTGCTTGTTTTGATTTACATTTATAGAAGAAAGAGGAGGAGGAGGAGGAGGAGGAGGAGGAGGAGGAGAGTTTGGATTTATACTCCACCTTTCGCTCAAAAAGCTTACAAACTCCTTTCCTTCTTCTCCCCACAACAGACACCTTGTGAGCTAGACAGAGCTGAGAGAGGTCTGAGGGAACTGAGACTCGTCCAAGGTTACCCAGCGGAAATCATGCACAGGAGCAGGAAAACAAATCTAGCCCACCAGATAAAAGTCTGCTGCTCATGTGGAGGAATGGGGAATCAAACACAGTTCTCCAGATTAATGTCTACTGTTAACCACTGCACCACACTGGCTTTCTCTCCACAGCAGGGCCCATCTCTATATTCTAGTAAATGCCATTATGGGTTGCTTTCACTAACAGATCCTGTAGGGATTTATGGTCTGAACATATGATGTTTGCCATAGAGTGTGCTGAGGCAACCCTTGACATGGCCAATTGTACAGCAGTTTCCACCTTGCCATTCTTATCAGGGGATGTCATTAATTTCAAATAGTCTCAGTCATAATCCCCTGATCATGATACAAAGTTGAGTTTCTTGGTACGTCAAAGGGAGCTCTAGGGATCATGGCTCCTTAAAGAAAAGGCATCTGTGCAGATACAGGATTCCAGAGGAGGCAATGTATGTGCTGCAAGGCTAAGCTCCCTTTCCCAGATTAAAGTTGGTAAATAACCTTCCTTTACCTAAAGGGTTTCAAAATGTTTACCTGGGAGGGTGAATTTGGTCAAGTGGATTCTAGCATGAGATGATCCAGGTGATGCTTGCTTGTCTCAACTGCTAGTGAAGTTATTATCCTAGAGAAGTTTGGGAACTGGATGAAAACAGAACAAAAGATATTTATTAGGTGTATTTATTATATATTGTTTAATACACCCTGCCAGAATGGATCAAGAGATTGTTACAATTCGCCCTCCACCAAATGCTCTTATTCCAGAGAGCATTTGGTGGAGGGCGAATTGTTTCAGCAGATCTGGCTGTGGGTTTGTTGATACTGTGTGTTTTAATTTGTGTTTTAAATCCTGAGTGTTTTTACCTTTCCTATTTGTACATTTTTATCTGTTTTTAATTTTGTTAATTGAACTGTTATAATTTATGTTCTTGAAACTTGGTGGAACATTTTTTTGCAGCACTGAGTCTGAACATGGATAGAAACTTTTAAATAAATAAATACACAATGCTGATTAGACTTTTGCTTAATAAAAGCACTCATGCACAAAACACACATTTAAAACTCTATTATGCATATTTGGTTCATTGCCATTCAGTTAAAGGAAAGGAAAGGGGGAAAGAGGTGACCAGGTTAAAAAAAAAAGTGCATACTTCAACAATGTCATTGCCTGTAAAATATTGCGAGTGCAAAATGTAATTACTTTAATGCTATTTTTGATATCATATCAGCAAATTGCACCAAGTCCTGACTGTGACACGTATATTAGGGTAAGAATTATCCTGTTGTGAGTGCCAATCCCAGGGGAAAATGAGGCAGCACAAATGACTGTGATGCTTCAGCAATTAGCTACCTCTAGACAGCAACCACTTTCACTTAAAAATACTTATGGAATGTTTAACCTGTAAACAGCTAGATGGTGTATATCCAATTAGTATTGATATTTTAATCCCATCAATTCTCTTGAGGTTTTCATGTTACCTATGTAGCTTTCTTAGTCCATCCTCACCTTCATATTTTTCATTTTTAATCATGAGAAAAATCTTGCTATTAAAATTCATATTGTGGAAATTTGATGTTTGAAGCAAGCATGCCTTATCATTATCACTAATGCCAGCAATGTAAAATGTGCTGAAAGTATATAACTGCATGTTGAGTCAACAAAAATTAGAAAAGCTACAGACCTTTTGAGGATGTGGAAGCACATAGAAAAGATATGTTTATACTATCACCTTTCTTGACAAACTCAATGCACTTCATCTAACAGCGCAGTCCAGAAGGGGGTGGGGGGTGGGTGAAAGCACTATGGAAGCAGTGTGACCCTGGCACCAGCGCAAATGCCACTTGCACTAGAGCAGTTACACCAGCATCAGGGAGTGGCATGGAAGTGCAATGAAGGGCATAAGTTAATTGGTATGTGCGTAATAGCTGTACGCCATCTGTTTAATTGTTTTAACTGTTTTAAATTAGGAGCGTTGCTTTTAACTATTATGAAGTTTTAGTATTTTATTTTGTTATTCACTTGCTGTATTATGATGTGAACCGCCCTGAGCCCCCTGGGGGAGGGCGGTATAAAAGTGAAACAAACAAATAAATAAATAAATAAATAAGGAGTCCAGGGGAGGGGCCAGTGTGAGCTCCCTTTTAGCCTGGGAACACCCATTTTTTCCAGTGCAAACCTATGCCTACCAGAACCATGCTGCACCTCATAGGGCCCAATAATAAGCATTTCTCAAGCAGCACCCTCATATCAGTGCAGCCCTGTTCCCAAGGTGTTAAGGATTTTGAATTGGTCCCTGGCTAACAGCAAGCCTCCAGGCACTGTCCAAGTCCTCTACCCCCTGTCCAATGGCAGGAACCCAGGCAATTTAAGAACCTGAGCCAGAATCCCATGAGGTAGGGGCTCATGAGTGCTACTCCTTGGCAGTACATGGTCAGTACAACAGTGGACCATCAGGTGAGATCATCTTGGCTACTAGGAAGCAGTAGCATGAGGCTGCTATTGGGAGGCAGTAGCATGAGGCTGCTATTGGGAGGCAGTAGCATGAGGCTGCTCAGCTCCTGTTCAGCTGTTAGGTGGCAACGCAACAGAGGGGCTGAGGGGAAGTAGCATGTTGCTGGGTCCTGGCTACCCTAATCTCCCAGGGTCACACGCAGGAATGTGCATTTGGTCACCACTGCCTTTGAAGAGATGGTGGCAACCATAGAAGAACTGGGGTGATGCCGGGCATGTCCTGGTCACTCTGTGGGGGCCTGGTCACCAGGTAGTGGGATGTGGGGATAGGGGGTGGCCATGATATTGATTCTTCTATCCTTGGGGCCATGAATGATGCCATGCATGCTGCTGAAGACCTCAAATCCACCTTGCATCAGGCCAAGGCCCACTTCCTCTGTTGGGAAGGAGATATTGGCTAGTATGGTATCTAGGAACCTATGCATGCAATGGTAGGGAAAGGACTGAGAAACCTACAGAACATGTGCCAGAACTCCCTGGAATGTCCCTGTCACCAGGAAGGGCAGAGACAGGAACACTCTCTGCAGCATGGGGATGGCATGGGAGGGGAGGAGCTGGAACCTGATCCTAAAGGTGGCTGCCAGCCTCCTAAAATCCTCTGCATGGCAGACCTGTGTGTTTTCTCTTTCTTACAAACTGATGTACAAAGGTATGTCCAGATTACATGTGTGTTCACTGCAACATGTGAACGGAGCTTCTCTCTCTCTCTCTCTCTCTCTCTCTCTCTCTCTCTGTCTCTGTCTCTGTCTCTGTGTGTGTGTGTGTGTGTGTGTGTGTCTCCCTCTCCCTCTCTCTCACACACATACTCTCACATCAACTTCAGCATAAATAGAACTATATTAATAAAAAGCTATTATCAGACCTTATAATATGCATACCTTAAGATATTCTTTAATGTAATATCAATTTTAACTAAATCAGCACTGTCACCCTAGAAATGGTGATATAAACTTAAAAGGAATAAAACGTTAAGAATTTAAATGAAAACATAAGAGTGTAGTAGATTCCCACATCAAATACTGAAATCATATAATATACAGTTCTTGTACTGAATCTTTCAGCAAGAAAAGAAAGCTAAACATGTTTAGCCATTCTAGCCAAGTAGGCTGAGGTAACATTTCCTGTTTCAGTGCATCGACTCATTATCTGGGGGTACAACAGCAAGAGATCAAGTGGTGTGGAATAATCCTCTTGCTTCTCAAAGGAAAATAATGAACAAGAACATCTCATCCTTCCCATAAAATTCACTGACTGCAAAAGTGAATTACTCACAGCCTGATCCTATGGATGGGCCTTCACTGCAGTCGGTTATCGGGCCGTAACACAAATAAGACCCTGCTTCTAGCACGCAGGCCATAGATTAGTCTTACTTGTTAGGAAACTTCAGCAAAAGCTATGGGAAGAGAAAAGTGAATATGATAGCCAGTTATTCTTTGTGAAATCAGACCTGGCAGACTTATGTTAAAATCTGATGTGATTAAATATATTCTTAAGACGCTCATACCACATAGTGCAAGAGAAAGGCTGCTGCTTCTTTACATGCCATCACTTCTGTGGACCAGTGCCAATACTGGGTATGTGGTCACATCTTTATGTTGGTCTGTCCACCAAATCCTAGTGAGCTGGCACAGTGGCTCATGGGATGGAGACTCTTAAAGTCTCCATATTGAAATTATATGAAATGGCTGAGCTTTTTGTTGGTTAAGACGGTACCCTAGTACCGCCATGGGAGTGGAGCAGCATATTGTACTGCCAAGGAAGCAATTGTTCCGTGCTTCATTCTTCAACTGTTCAGAACTTATCTAGATGTCTTTCATCTAGCAGAAAAATGGAATATATCATTCTCCATCCATGCATTAGTGATCTGTTGATCCTAAGAGCCTCTCTCTTGTTCATCTCCTCTGTAGACACATACAGTACATGATAGCTCTTTCCTATAATCTATACTTCAGGCTATTAATGTCAATCTAATGCTAAGTCTATGCCAGTCTAATCTCCACCAAAGACAATGAGTATAATTGTTAATGTTATGTGTTCTGCCTATGTGTGTGAATAAAGGAGGATGGCAATAAATAGAAGTGAAATAGTCTGTTATGTGCATAGCTGTAATAAGAATTCTGAGTTCCTGCATAAGGGCTTCAAGAAGTTTTCTCCAGTTCACAGCACATTTCACTTTAGAAAGTGAATTTAGAAAAGCGTCACACACTGGGCTGAATCCTACACTGTGAATGGAGCAGTTTGCAAAAGGAATTTTTACCCTGTTCCGTTATAGCCCCTTATGTCCTCCCTAAAAGTAGTTCCTGATGAGTGGGATTTACTGAAATGCCATGCAATGAAGCACAAATAGGATCCTGCTTCAAGATGGAGGGAACCAGCAGAATTTCCCCTTCTTCTATAGCTTATGCAAAAAGTAGGGTAAATTATTTCTGCCAATTTCCCCTTCCGTTCCCCCATGGATTTTTCGCCTTGGAGGACTGGGGATGCAGAACACAGCAATAGGAAGGGAAGATAGAACTTTTACAGATTCTCTCAATTCACAGGGTTTAACAATGCTTATAGGATGTCAGTTATACCTGCCCCTGTTTCTGAATGAGGGCACACTGCTCCTATGGGACCATGCCTGGGCCTGCTGTTTTGCACAGATTAGCCAATTGAACAACTTTATAATGGGAACGGACCAGCCAGGAATGTAGGTATAGATTTTTATGGGATGGGTTCGGGGGGTGGGGCCATGTCCCCACCCACCCCTGGGGGTGTGGCCATGCCTCCCCAAGCCCCGCCCCCAGCCTCAGTGCTTATCAAAGCAGCTCTCCAAGGCCAGGGATGGCAGACTCCCCTGCCCCCCCACCCCCCCCCACCGGCTAGACTCCCAGCCGGCAGTCCCTTCTTATTTATTATTTATTATTTATTTATAATTGGTTTTATATACCGCCCCTCCCCTGAAGGGCTCTGGGCGGTGAACAACATAATAAAACAATAGTTACAATAAAATCCCCATTAAAACAGGGAGGGGCATAGCTAGGGAAAATGGAGCCCCGTGCAAAATCTGAGTTTTGTGCCTCCCACCCCCATGGGCAGCCACTGTGATGCTGGAACCTACCCCCAAACAGCATCATTTTCAATGGTGTTTAAACTAGGGATCCCAGATTCTCCTTTTAAATCCACCTCAAAAGGAGAATCTGGGGGCCCCAGTTAAAATACTATTGAAGGTGATGCTGTTTGGGGGTGGATTATACCCTATTCTGAAACAGCATCACTTTCAATGATTAAACTGGGGACCTCAGATTCTCCCTTTAAATCCATGCCAAAGGGGGTAGATTTAAAAGGAGAATCTGAGGAAATTTGGGGGGTGCCTGCTGTCAGGAGTGCAATTGTTAAGCTAGCAGCACCAAAATTTCAGGGTACCTTTAGGAGACTCTCCCGATGATGCCACCCTGATTTGGTAAAGTTTGGTTCAGGGGGTCGAAAGTTATGGACCCTCAAATGTGTAACCCCCATCTCTTATTAGCTCCTATTGGAAACAATGACGGATGGGGCACCCCCTTAGGGAGTCCATAACTTTGGACTCCCTGAACCAAACCTCACCTAACTTGGGTGGTATCATCAGGAGAGTCTCCTAAAAATACCTGAAATTTTGGTGCTGCTAACCTAAAACTGTGCCCCTGCAGGCCAAAAACTGAAAAAACACTTTAAAAATACAAAAAAACACAAACGGTGGGTGGGTGGGGGGTGGAGCATTGGACATGTAATGGGAGGGGGTTTAAACCCGGGAACTGCCTCCCCTTACCTACATCCTTGGGACCAGCATAATATGCTACCTCTACCACTTCCTTGAAGATGTTTTGATCAGCTGTAAATAAAATGCACAATTTAACTTTTATGTGGTCTTGGGTGCTGTGTGGTTTCCGGGCTGTATGGCCGTGTTCTAGCAGCATTCTCTCCTGACGTTTCGCCTGCATCTGTGGCTGGCATCTTCAGAGGATCCTCTGAAGATGCCAGCCACAGATGCAGGCGAAACGTCAGGAGAGAATGCTGCTAGAACACGGCCATACAGCCCGGAAACCACACAGCACCCAAGTGATTCCGGCCGTGAAAGCCTTCGACAATACATTTTATGTGGTCTTCTACTGTTAAAGACTTGAATCACAGTCTGTATGTAAAAATAAAGGGATTCTGTTTTCATTTCTATCCAACTATTTCTGTTCAATTTCTATTCAATTCAGGAAGGATATTGACAAGATGGAACGGGTCCAGAGGACGGCAACCAAAATGGTAAAAGGTTTGGAATCCATGCCCTATGAGGAGAGACTTAGGGGGCTGGATATGTTTAGTTTGTTGAAGAGAATATTAAAAGGTGACATGATCGCCATGTTTAAATATTTGAAGGGATGTCATATTGGTGAAGGAGCAAGCTTGTTTTCTGTAGCTCCAGAGACAAGGACCAGGAGCAATGGGTTCAAGGTGAAAGAAAAGAGATTCCACCTAAACATCAGGCAATTTTTCCTGACAGTGAGGGGTGTTCGACAGTGGAATGCACTATCTCGGAGTGTGGTGGAGTCTCCTTCTTTGGAGGTTTTCAAACAGAGGATATATGGCCATCTGTCAGGAGTGCTTTTGATTATGTGTTCCTGCATTGCAGGGGGTTGGACTTGAATTTTATGACTATGCTATTTCAGTTTGACATTCCAGTGGCTGACAAGCACTTTCCCCACTTCATGTGAACCTCCAAATGTTGTTTACCCCCAATCACAGTAAAAAAAATTTGCTATTACATATTTTGTGCATCAATTGCATAAAAATGGTCCATAAGAAATCTGCCTCTGTCCAATATTTTGTTTCCCTGAGTCAGAGAGAATGCGGGTAATGCCACAAAGACTTGGGAAAACAAAGATTACAAATCAATGGAAGCAAGGAAACAAGAACAATTGCAGTTTACAACTCAGGAGTGCAACTGCAGCAACACTTTTCTAGAGCCTATTGCATTGATCCCCTCAACAGGCTTTTTTGCTAGTTAATAAATAAAAACCTTTAAAGAAACAAATTAACCAAAAACAGGGAAAGTGAAAAAAAACTCTCATGTTAATGCATAAAAGCAAAAAGAAATGAAATGGGCATATGATTATTTTGATTTAAGGAATGAGTCCTGGCTTGATTCATGTACATTAGAAGAACACTGCTGGGTATATTCATATAAAACAAAAATAAATAAATACAGGGAACACCAGGAGAAGTCAGGAGCAAATTTACATATTAATCCATCATTTGTTGAAGGCCGTTTCTGCACGGTTATTTCCTTCACGCCAAGAGTTATGGCGCGTAGCGGAGAGCCCGCTCGCATGCAAGCTACGTGAACTGGCCAAGCAGAGGCCGACAGACGGCAGGCGGCTCAAGACGGAGCCGCTTCTTTGGTGCTTCATCACGAGCACTGTTGCCGCCGCTGGCCTCGCCATCGCCCCTCCGACCCCTGGAGGTCAGGAGGACAGTGTGGGAGGCTGGCGACGCCCAGCAGGGCGCATTTCCACGACATCGCGGAGTGGGGCGCAGAAGGAGACAGCGTCTTCGCCTGCCGCATCAGCGCGCTGAAGACGCTTCCTCCCAACAACAACCCTTTAAAGGGTTGTTGTTTAGGCTTACGCCTCCCGGGGAGGCGATTGTCGCCGGGCTGCTGGCGCTATTTAACGGCGTCTGGGGCGGCGCTTTTAAGCGCCTGCTTAACGGGCGGCCTGGCGCGTAACGGCAGCCTGGGGGGGCGGCGCTTTTAGCTCTGGTGTCACAGCACGGGTCAGGCGGAAACGGCCTAATATTCTGGCTCCTCATGTTGCTATATTTTCATTATATGTACTTACAATAAAATGGATCATAATGAAGTGATACACGTTTTTATATTCCAAATGAAGACCTAGCATTAATTTACCACATGTATTTATCTATATATCTGTCTCTCTTTAGTGTGAATGGAAGAAGAGCTGGCTTTTATATTCTGCTTTTTCTTTACTGTGAGAAGTCTCAAAATGGCATGCACTCTCTTCCACACAGCAGGCAGCTTGCGAGGTAGGTGGGGCTGAGGCAGATCTGAGAGAACTGGGACTAGGCTAGGGTTACCCAGCTGGCTTCATGTGGAGGAATGAGGAATCAAACCTTGTTCTCCAGATTAGAGTCTGCTACTCACGTGGAGGAGCAGGGAATCATATCTGCTTCTCCAGATTAGACTACACGATTCTCATGCTGGATCAAAATTCTTAGTACCCTTCTTTGTTGTTAATCCAAGCTTAATATAGTGCAATAGCTCTTTGTGTAATTTTACATATTGTAATGGACTAAGCAAGTATGCAAGTGTGGAGCTGTGATAAGTGCATACTTTGTACAACTTTCAATTCAATCTATGTTTTAATTAATTATCTTTCCTCTGGGGGAGAAAAAGCTGAAGTAGAGAAACTGACATGTTTAGGATACAATATTCTGATGCATTATAACAAATTTGAATAGTTCAATGAATTTCAGTATTAATATTTTTAATCATACATGATAACTGAATGAGTATTAATTCTTCCATGCATTTTTGACCATTTACCTGTCAGTCAGGATGACTGTGATATTTTCTTCTTGGTCTTGAATGCTTTGGCAGTACAGGCTAAGGAGATAGACCAAATTAAATTATAATGTCAATTTTTTCCTTGTACAAATGTATGATTCAACACTATCATACATTAGAAATACTGCAAATGTTTGGCTGTATGTGTGGACATTAAATGATAGGAGTAGAGCTTCTGTAGCAGAATGTAGTATGTGCAGTTTTTAACATCTGCATAGCAATAACACATTCTGGCACTAGAGAAGAGGATTTACAGTGTGACTTGGTAGAAAGCTATGAAGGGATGGATTTTTTTTATCATAACTGCTTCCATTTCTGTCTCCTTCTGTTGAACTAACGAGCAGGTTGGGCTTGGTATGATGAAGAGGGTTTGTTCACCCATGGAAATATGCATATGTTTGCATTCATCTTTTCCCTCCTTTCTTGTTTTTTTTTTCTATCTACTGTTCTTATGAGTGAAGTAATAGAAAGTAGAATGGATTTGAATTCTCCCAGACTTTTGCAGTTGGCTTCACTATCAAAAACACCAACAACAGTTGAGCCAACAGAAGGCCCTGCAGCAACCCCTGCTGGAAGTTTTTTTCTCACTGTGTCCCTTAGGGAGATAGACATATGGCTAACCTGGCATTATGTGATAGTCATTGAAGCTTGTTTGCAAAGAACATTTCAAGGCAATACCATCTAAAACATCAGACCACATACTGCTAGACAAAATAGCCTGCCATTCAGCCACTAAAAGGCCATGGTTGAGAATCTGCCTTTTATTAAAGTCATGAGTGTTATTATATGACCACTGGAAAATTCAGAATCACTTCTGCACCCATTTATTGTGGAAAGATAAATGATGTGCTAGGCAACAAGGATGAATAATTACATACCAACATGATAAGTCTAGGAAAAAGCATAAACAAAGAACAAGATCATATAAAACCAAAGTGAATTGTAGTATGTCCAAACAATTAAAATTAACTTTTAATCAACATTTTCAAATTTCTTAATTCTGTATTTGGGAAATAATTTATCATGGGGACCAGGACACAGCTGGTTTATTTCTTCAACTTTATCATTCATCCAAAGTCATAATTTCCCATGCAAAAAAACCTATCTCTAGATAATAATGGGATATGAAAACACTGTAACAGCTGTCAACAAGTGAACACTGTCAACACCGTCAACAAGTAAGACTGTACATTTTCAGGATAACTGTTAATAGTAAAATTAAGCAATATAAGAAAAGACAGTTTACTTCACTAATGCATTATGCTGAGTTCTATCTTTGAAGATCTATTGAGTTTCATTATCAGCAACCCTACTCTGAAAGTAAATCATTAAAAAGAAGTCAGAATGATCCCCAATATGAATTGACCTTTACACTTGAAGTTTACAAGCCTCTGAAATTTAGCATCATTATCATCATACATAATTTTATGTTGAATTATAGTCTATGTTTCTTGCAACAGTACAGTGGATTAAGCTGAAAGATGCCAACAAAGTGACCCTATTCAGCCATTCAATCCAAGGAATCAGTGTTCAGTGTCTTGTTACAGACAGGATTATTTGCCATGTAGGGAGAAACAACACCTCGTAGTGTGTTTTCCCATTGTTCACCGAGCAGGGTGCACTGGTGGCTAAGCACAGCATAAGCTTACCTGTGTATGTGTGTGTGTGAACTTGTGGGTGAGCTTTGGCACAAAAGAAAGTCGGAGTCGTTTGTATTTTCTAATCTAATAAAAAGAGTATTTATTAGTGAACTCAATTCTGGATAGAAAGGTAGATAGATAGGTTCACTAAGCTATCCTATTCTAGTTGGATGGAGACAAATGCATGGAGCACCCATCCTCCCTCTAGGCATGGTGAAAGTAAGATGGAGAAGTGTTCGAGAAGAAGGCGGAAGGAAGGAAGTCCTTGAGAGTAGCAATGTAACATCAAAAGGATAGAGCCAGCATGATAGAGTAAAGGTGTCAATCCCTAGGTCCCTATCAAGCCACTGGCTATCTAGTAAAACCCCCTCTGTAGGTTGAGGCAGGAAACAGTGTAAAGTCCCTCTTTTCCAACATGCCACACACACAAAAGGCAGTTGGTGCTGAAAAACAAATTGTGAACTTCTTTTTTTAGCAAATAAGAAGTCAGACCATAGGTCCACCTAACTCAGCATTGTCTATTCTGACTGGCAAGCAGTCAGGTTGAGAAGCGTCTTCCCAAGAATGTGCTACATGAGATCCTTCCATTGGAAACAGCAAGGACTGAAACTCTGACCTCCACAGTCTAAAGATGCTCCAGCAGATGGCAGTTTAGGACAGGGGTCTGCAACCTGCGGCTCTCCAGATGTTCATGGACTACAATTCCCATCAGCCCCTGCCAGCATGGCCAATTGGGCTGGCAGGGGCTGATGGGAATTGTAGTCCATGAACATCTGGAGAGCCGCAGGTTACAGACCCCTGGTTTAGGATGACCATATGATATTGTCCCCTTTGAGGTGTGGAACTAAATCTTTCCTCTCGTTGAAAGAGACTTGTGAAAAATGAATATCTACCACAAGTCTTTAAATTTTGACAAGGTCAGGCATTATCTGGATGCTGACTAGCTTCATGGTTGACCTATTCATGTTTGTATGACTGTATATGAAAGATGTATTCATGTACTCCTGTTGTAGTGATGTATACTCTCTTGATACTGTGTGGTTTCCAAACCACTTGTAAATATTATAAAACCAGAGAGTCTACATTAAAACATTTACTTTCTGTTTTGAGTTACACAGCTTTAGTACTGCTGGCCGCTTTCAGTGTAATTATGTTCAGTGTATACAGTTGTGGTACACTGACAACCCACACACACACACACACACACACCCCAGTTGATTGCTGTTATGGTGGTACCTTCACAGACCAGGCTGTTGTTCTACTGCTAAGCAATGTCTTCTCCACAATGTCTTCTCCACAAAGTGGCCCACCAGTGTAATATGCAGTGCTTACTCTCATGTTGACTATTTAAATTGCTAGTTGATCAGAAAACTTTCTGCTGCTGTGTGGGTCAAAAACAAATTTTTAAAATAGGACAGATGGATGCTTAGCAGGAGGTGTCAGTGTGCATGCTTACTGACTTACAGATGAACTAGACAGGAGAGATGAACTAAAGATGAACTAGATTTATGGATGACTACACCATTTGTCAAGGAGAAGCCATCTTAAAGGAATTTTCCAGTTACTTTTAGCTAAGTTCTCTAATTCTCTGCAGGTTTTAGCCACATCCCAGCTTTGGTGGTTACTCATCAAGCTCACACAGTTCAGCTGTGAATCTGGTATAGAACGGGGAACTCACTCATACCCTGGAAAGTTCCATCTATACTTGGTTGAGGAAGTGAGAAGATTATGATCAGCCTTTTTCTGTAAGTATAGTAGAGAGGAGAATCCTAATCCTTTTTCCCTTCCTCTCTTCCTACTTGTGCTTAGAAAATATTTTTATTATGGTCTGACACTCTTTTGCTTTAAAAGCCAACTATAGTGTGTTAGGACTCCAGCCATTAAGATACCTAGTCAATGTTATATTTGCAGATTTCACTTCCACTGAACTAAATATGTTATTTTATGGGGTATGTTGCCTGGGAAGTTACTGAGACCAAACCCAGGTGATGCTTGACAGAGTCAGCCTTGACACCATTTTAAAGGGATATAAAAGTGCCACAAGGGCCCAGTCCTCATCAAACCCATTATGAGGCTGGCTAACACATTATTGTTCCCTTTCCCCATGACTTTTAAAGTGCTGAACAGGGGCATAATGCCCATTGGGCAAGGTGGGCAGCTGCCCAGGGCGCCACCTTGTGGGGGGCACCCAAAATGCAGGGTTTGTTTTTGGGTGTTTTTAGTGATTTTCCGGTTTTCAGGGGGCGCAGTTTTTAGGCTAGCAGCACCAAAATTTCAGAGTATCTTCGTGAGACCCTACTAATGATACCACCCAGGTTTGGTGAGGTTTGGTTCAGGGAGTCCAAAGTTATGGACTCCCAAAGGGGGTGCCCCAACCCCCATTGTTTCCAATGGGAGCTGATAGGAGATGGGGGCTACAGCTTTGAGGGTCCCTAACTTTGGCCCCCCTGAACCAAACTGCACCAAAACTGGGGTGTATCATTAGGGCAGTCTCCTGATGAGACCCTGAAAGTTTTGAGGCTGTGCCTTCAGAAATGTGCCCCCCCAGCCTGCAACCCCCATTGACAGCAATGCAGAAAACTCAATGCAGAACAAAGATTCTTGGGCAAATTTCTGGGATGTTCCTGCAGGGGTGCATTTTTGGATGTATCGGCACCAAAATTTCAGGGTATCATCTGGAGACTGGCCTAATGGCATCCCCCAAGCTTGGTGCAGTTTGGTTCAGGGGGGCCCAAAGTTATGGACCCTCAAAAGGGTAGCCCCCATCTTCTTAGCAAAGAATGGGGGCTGGGCACCCCCTTTGAGGGTCCATAACTTTGGCCCCCCTGAACCAAACTGCACCAAACATGGGAGAGCCTTCCTGCTTTATTCTGTGGAAATCTATTTATGCCTATTTATAAAATGTGCTGCAGCTAGAAAGAAGTAAGGTTTTGAGTGTTATGGAACACTTAGCCCAAATTAATGGACACAACTAGACAAAATGAGATCTTAGTAAATCAACAAAATGGAACATGAGCCTAGTCCCAATGGAACAAAGGAAACAATCCTAAACAGGTCTACTCAGGATTTTACTCTTGTCTATTGTATAAGGATTACTTCCAGGAATGTCTTCTTAGGATTGCATGATTAGTCATGATCAGTTCTTACTGTATTATTCCTTTTGATCTAGTGCTGTTAGGTAGGCATAAGTCATATATTGCTGAAACCAATGGCCTTAAAGTACACCTGGGGTAAAATCATACACAATTGCCACCAATCACAGAAGGAAGAACATTTATGAATAGTTGATATGTGAAGGTTTCCCCAGTGTAAAAAGTATGATCTTTGGTCCATCCAGCTAAGTAACATGGAAATAAAAAATAGAGTTCTTTTCCTACCAGCAAGGGTATATTTGGTAGAATTTTTGTTTCAGATCACTATGCAAACTCCTTGCGTTATACTTGGCTCATTATTTGTCATATGGGGTTCTGTGTTCCTAATGAACTGTTAAAAAGTCATTAATTAGTTATGCAAATGAGACAGAGGGAAAGCACTATAGAATTAATGGAACTCAGGGAATTATTCAGCTCAGTTTTTCTTAAATCCAAACTATTGCTTTGCATGTCACATAGACAAGTGTGGCTTAAACTAGATTTACCAAATTTCAACAGTCAGCTCTATATCCAAGAACAAAATCTACTGTAATTCTGCAGTCTATAGCACACTTTCTGAGAAACTGCACCCTTGGTGTAGAGCATATAAGGTGGGCAAATTCTGTATTCTTGTTTTCTCTGGGGGTGCTCTGTACTCTTAATAAAGACCAAGAGGCAGAACTTTATATTGCCCTTTCCTTGACCATGATCCACAAAAGGACTGTCTCTCCCTAGTTATCCCTATGTACCAGCTACGGTCTTCAGCTTACCACCAAGGCCCACCTGTCCATTACACACCTAGGTGAACACCTAGATTGCTAGAGGTAGAAGGGTTCCAAAATCAGTCCTGCTGTTTCACTCATTTACTGCTCCACTCATTTGCTTGTGGCATCAGGGTCGGCCAGGGCAAGAATCAGACCCAGGCAAAGCCCCTGACCTCAACAGTCATTCTGCAACGAGCCTCCTCCTTCCCTCCTTCACTTAGGGGTAAGCTCTCTTCCTCCTTCCCTATTACCAAGGGTGCATCCATGAGCAGGCCAGGGCTCAGGGACCTTTTCCAGGGTTATTTTTATTTCTCAGTCTGCCATACTGGGAAGTGTAGCATGGTAGCAAGTCACAGCCTTGTCCTCAGTGAAGGTAGCATGAGTGAAAGCAGCTTCCCTAGCATTTGGGGGATAAGGAAGAAGGCAGCCTCCCCATGGAGAAGGAGGGCAAGTGGTGGTGTGGCATTTAGCTAAAACTCCTGGGGTAGGCCCTCTTTGCTACCTGTCACTAAGGTGTCCTGCCTGATGTGAATGAGAGTCAGTACCTTGGTAGTAGTTGCTTCCACTTTATGGAATAAGTGAGGCTGTCATCTACAAAGGTCAGAGGAACTCCACTGAAATTGGGAAGGATAATGTCTTTAATGTCTCTGCTTTCCCAGCCAGCATTATTTCTGCCTTTCCAGGGTTTAGTTTCAATTTTTTTTACTCTTAGCCATTTAAATCAAGCAGCCAGGCAGCAGTTTAGGACCACTCCCTCATTATCAGAAGATTTGGATAAGGATGTATATGTAATGTCTGCATATTAATGACAGCCATGCATACAGTTATCATTTTTCTCTGAATAAGGTATCATGTACATGACATGTACTAAAGCTGAAAATATGCACAGGATACAGTAACAGCATATATCAAGAGGATTGCACATAGTGTATGCTCCTGGTGTGTGCATTTGGCGACCCCACAGGTAATAACTGGCAAGAGCTTACATTGTAGTAGCTGTAAAAAGACTATATGACTGGGCTGGCATAAGATAAATGTGAATTAACATGGAAGAAAGTCCCAGAATCTTGAGTTCATATATCAGGTGTATTGTCGAAGGCTTTCATGGCCGGGCTCAACTGGTTGTTGTGGGCTTTCCAAGCTGTGTGGCTGTGGTGTGGTAGATCTTGTTACACACTTCTCTCTGTGATGCACCTCTGAAGATGCCAGCCACAGATGCAGGTGAAATGTTAGGAAAAAGATCTACCAGACCACGGCCATACAGCCTGGAAAGCCCACAACAACCACTTCAGCTTACTGAAAAAATGGGCACACTGCGTGAGTAGATTATTTGTGCTGAATATTGGCACTTGCTTTTATGGAGGCTCATTTAATTTTCGAACTCACTTCAGTTTGTGCAAGTATATATTGATCTTTCTATATGGAATTTATCAGATATTTAACAAGTACTTTGATAAAGCAGTATCAGTAATCTTAGGAACCTTCCCCTCCTTCCCCTCCAGGGTGGGTGGGCCATGACCAGATGCCAAGCCCCCTCCCCTCCCTTCCCTCCCCCTTTCCCCTCCTTCCCAGTGTGGGTGGGTCATGACCAGATGCCAGGACCCCTCCCCTCCCTCCCCTTTCCTTCCCTCCCAGGGTGGGTGGGCCAAGAGATTAAGGGTTTTTCTGTCCCATAAATATTAATATAATGTTCATAGTAGCAGCATTGTGGCTTTTTCATTTAGAGTATGTGTTTCTGTGAGGACCAAGGATGTAGGTAAGGGGGGGTTCTCAGGTTCAAACCCCCTCCATTCATGTCCGAAGCTCCGCCCACCCGTTTGTGGGTTTTTAAAACATTTTAGTGCTTTTTTGATTTTTGGCCTGCAGGGGGCGCATTGTTTGGGCTAGCAGCCCAAACTTTCAGAGATTGTTTTGGGGAATCTCCTGATGATATTACCTAGGTTTTGTGAGGTTTGGTTCAGGGGGTCCAAAGTTATGGACTCCCAAAGGGGGTGCCCCCATCCTCCATTGTTTCCAATGGGAGCTAACAGAAGATGGGGGCTACACCTTTGAGGGTCCATAACTTTGGACACCCTAAACCAAACTTCACCAAACCTGGCAGGCATCATCAGGAGAGTCTCTTATTGATGCCATCCAGTCTTTGTAAAGTTTGGTCCAGGGGGTCCAAAGCTATGGGCTCCCAAAGGGGGTGACCCATTCTCCATTGTTTCCAATGGGAGCTAATAGAAGATGGGGGCTACACTTTTGAGGATCCATAACTTTGGTCACCCTGAACCAAACTTCACCAAACCTGGCAGGTATCATCAGGAGAGTCTCCTACTGATACCAGCCAGTTTTGGTGAAGTTTTGTCCAGGGGGTCCAAAGATGTGGACTTCCAAAAGGGGTGCCCCCATCCCCCATTGTTTCCAGTGGGAGCTAATAGGAGATGGGGCTACACCTTTGAGGGTCCATAACTTTAGACCCCCTGAACCAAACTTCACCAAACCTGGGTGGTATCATTAGAAGAGTCCCCTAAAGATACCCAAAAAGTTTGGTGCTGATAGCTTAACAATTGCACCCCTGACAGCAGGCACTCCCCAAATTTCCCCAGATTCTCCTTTTAAATCCACCCCCTTCGGCATGGATTTAAAGGGAGAATCTGAGGTCCTCAGTTTAGAACAAGAAGAAGAGTTGGGATTTATATCCTCCCTTTCTCTCCTGTAGGAGACTTAAAGGGGCTTACAATCTCCTTGACCTTCCCCCCTCACAACAAACACCCTGTGAGGTGGGTGGGGCTGAGAGAGCTCTGAAGGACTGTGACTAGCCCAAGGTCACCCAGCTGGCATGTGTGGGAGTTCACAGGCTAATCTGAATTCCCCAGATAAGCCTCCACAGCTCAAGTGGCAGAGCAGGAAATCAAACCCGGTTCCTCCAGATTAGAATGCACCTGCTCTTAACCACTACGCCACATTGAAAGTGATGCTGTTTCATGGTGGGGGATAATCCACCCCAAAGCAGCATCACTTTGAATGTTGTTTAACTAGGGGCCCCAGATCCTCCCTGTAAGGTGGATTTAAAAGGAGAATTTGGGCTCTCTAGTTTAAACACCATTGAAAGTGATGCTGTTTGGGGGTGGATTCCAGCATCACAGTGGCTCTCCGGGGGGGGGGGGCGTAAAACTCAGATTTTGCACCAGGCTCCATTTCCCTCTATGCCTCTGCCCAGAGGGAAGGGCAGAAGGAACTGCCAGATGCCTGCTGGGAGCCCAGCTGGTGGGGGGCAGGGGAGGGCAGGGCAGGGCAGGGAGTCTGCCATCACCGGCCTTGGAGAGCTGCTTTTATAAGTGCTAGGCTGGGGGTGGGGCTTGGGGAGGCGTGGCCATGCCCTAGGGGCGGGTGGGGGTGTGGCCCCACCCACGAACCCCCCCCCCCCATAAAAAAATCTAGACCTACGTTCCTGGTGAGGAAACTACTTTTTCTCTCCCTCTCTTGCAATGTCTTTTATTATTCAGTTGTTTTGTTGAATCTTTACCTGTCATGGCATCCTAATAGAAGCTCTCTCTACTCTTAACAAAAATCTCTTTTAAAACCTGCAGGGGTGTGGGGAGCGGGGAAGCAGCATGTTCACATATTTACACAAAATATTTTTCATGCATATCTGTAATATATAAAATAAACTTGATAACCATAGCTATAATACATCAACCAGCTCCTGTAGACAAGCGCTTAGGTGATTCCATCATTGAAGTATCAACTTGGCTCAAATACTCTTTCTGTCTTACATTCAAGTTCAATAATATGCAGAAAAATCACACAAGAGTCTAAATGGTGTATTCATTCAATATATGCCAATATATGCCACTCTCAAAAACTTCCCAATTATTCACTGAACCACACATCCACACACATGAATTCCATGAAATTCCATGAAAAGGAATGAAGACAGCAGAGAGATGTGCCAGTTTCTAAGCATGATATTGTTCTATTTCCACATCTCTATTTTTCTAGAGATCATTTAATTTTATGGATACATATTCCTTGTGTGGAATGAAGCCAGTAAAGGCAACTATTGTAATTACTACTTCTCTTCATTTTTCTATCAAAAATTTTGGGCGCAGGAAGCTCTGGTTCATCACCACTTTCAATGCTAAAGGAAAACAGAGGAAGAATTTTGTTGGGGGAGCAATACTCTTTTAGAATACCTCAGAACCCAAAATGTGAAGGGCCCTTTCTTAACAATACAAATACAATGTTTGGAGGCTGGAAAGCAAAACGTTTCCTGAAGGATTTCCATACAGCTTTTTGCTCAAAAGCTTTATTTTTCCTCAAAACATTTTATTTCGAAAACGCTGAACTAGCAACTTTTTTCCTGAAGCTGTTTTCAAAACATTTCCTGTTTACTGTGTGGAGAGCAGCAAATATTTTATTTTCCTTGCCCAGCTGTAAAGAGCTCTCACTTTTGTTTTCTCCACCGCTCATGCCCACCGTTCTGCTGCTTCAGTTTGATTCTCCATGACACCCAGCATTTTCTGAATCTTTGCCCCAGACGTTTTGTCTGCTAGCATTGCAGCTGGGAACCATTTCAGTGGCTGAAATACACACATGAACTCAGTTTTGCCTGCCGATTATAGCAACGTGTCATTTTTCCCTCTTAAAAATTTTCAGTGAGGTATCTTCATAGCTTTGATAATACCTTTCCAAAAATAGGAAAAAAGGGGAAATGACACAGTGCCATAATCGACAGACAAAATTAGTTCATTCATGTACTTCAATCACTGAAATGGTGTCAAGCCGCAATCCAAGCAGAGGAAATGTCTGTGGAAAAAACTCAGAAAATGCCAGGTGGCATGGAGAATCAAACTGAAGCAGGAAAAAATGGAGGACAAAAGAAATGTTTTTCCCGGAAGTGCTTTATTTTTTTCACACTATGTGGACAAAAAATGCCAAAACAGTTCTTTTTAAAATGTTTCCCAAATGTTTTAAATGGTATGTGAGGAAAGGACCAAGGAGTACTGTCAAAATGAACCTTCTCCTTATTAAACTACATACATAAACTTTGTACATTTAACTTGGCTATGGATCCCCATGAGGTTGCAGAAGAAATGGCCTTCATCCCTTTCTCCCACATCTCAATAGTAACATTTTATGTCAGGATTCTGTTATTAGAGCTATACACAAACAGCACAATCTGCACAGTTCCTTCCTACCTGTTTAATTAGGTCTACATATGTTTTGTGTGTGCTGCATTTGCATCAGCTGTGTTTATCCTGTGTGCATGTGAGGAACAGAAGAGGTGTGCAGATCCATTAGGTGAAGATGATCTGCAGCCTGGATAAATAACCAGGTCATTAAGTCAAAGTATGTTTGTCCATCCAGGAAGAAGAAATCCAAACAAGAGTAGACCACTCCAGAAAACACTGTCCAATGTTCTACAAAAATGGGTTTTCAGGACTTTTGAGGGGTTGCCACCCCCAAATATAAATAAAACTTTGTAGGAGGTCACTTTGATGTCTCTACCATGTAAACAGAGATGGCTGCTTTCACACATGGATGAATAATATATATTTAGTGAACAATGACAATAATTTATAATGGTTTTCCTGTTTCACAAAGGAAAATCCAGTTGCAAATGATTGCTATAGTGCAGTGATGGTGAACCTTTTCGAGACCAAGTGCTCAAATTGCAACCCAAAACCCACTTATTTATCACAAAGTGCCAACACGGCATTTTAACCTGAATACTGAGGTTTTAGTTTAGAAAAAACGGTTGGCTCCAAGGCACACATTACTTGGTAGTAAGCTTCGTGAAGCAACCGTGCAATGCTTCAAACAGCTGAATCATGACCCTAGGAGGGTTTACTCAGAAGCAAGCCCCATTGCCAGCAACCGAGCTTACTCCCTGGTAAAGGATTGTGCTTTAGTTCTTCCTATGAAAATCAGTGGGGTTTAACAGTGCTTAACAGTTACTTACACTGCTTCCCCAAAACTAGGTCTTAGGCTTAATGCTAATAATCTCCCTGAAATAATTACACTATTATCACACTGGGGGCCTGGCAGAGGAAGGGGGAGGGACGTGGGGGGAGAGGGAACTATAACTTTTGCTTTCCGAAACCCAATAAACCCCCCACCACAAAATAGAAGTAAAAAGGCAGTCAAGGAAGGCAATCCTAAGCAAGAATGCTGTGTGAGGGGTGGGATAACTTCAGGAAAGCTAAATTGGTGGAGCAACCATCTGATCTGCGGTTTTTCCTTCACATGTCATCACAGCACTTGACTTCCTACAAAAATGCCATAGGAACAGAAAAATAAAAGCAGTTCTAGCAAAGACCTTGGTGTGCTTTAAAAAAAATCCTAAATACATCTCAGTTCTTCCACCCTAGACTTGATATGCCCAGGCAATTGGCAAACAACTTGGGTCTGAGCATTTCCCCAGTGTTTGGAAAGGCACATGTTTTGTTTGTTCAACCCCTTGAGCAGCAGCAGTCAGCCTGCTCCAGCCTCCAGCAGGTCGTGCAAACACCTGCCGCTCTGCCCTGCGCTGCTCCAGTGCCTCCACTCTACCCGCTTCAGCAGGGGCCAGCCTGCTTAGCTTCCAGCAAGTCCCAAGTGCACTGCTCTGTGCCTCTCTAGCATCTTCACCTCCTCTGCCTCTGCCCTCACCCCTCGAGCAGCAGCCACCCAGAGTACAGGTACCAGGCCCACCAGCTGAGTCCTCCCTGTCACCTCAGTGCGCGCATGACGTGCCCAGCGGCCCAGGCCAGCCTAGATATGCGTGTGTGTGTGTGGGATTTTCTGCCTCCTCCACATGATGACCTCTGTGCGCATGTGCTCACAGAGCGGGCTCTGAGTGCCACCTCTGGCAAGCGTGACATAGGTTCGCCACCACTGCTATAGTGCATTAAGAGTGCATTATCCAACTTATGTGAAAGCAGCCTTGGTGTGTAAATTCAGTCAAGGCAAAAACAAAACAAAACAGCCATTCATGTAAACAAACAGCACTCTAAAACCCTTTTGTCCCCACAGTCCCTTAGTTCTCCTCGTTTTCCCCAAAAAAGACCTGTAAAGAATTATTGAAGGGACTTTGTTCAACTTTATATTGCGCCTATACTCTTGATAGATTATTATATATATATATATATAATGACTCAATTACATTTTCTACAGATCACTGAAGATGACAATTTCGTTGAAATATGTTTGGTCTACATTATTTTTCATCTAAATTTTTCTTATTTTAGTCTATATATTTATATATTTTTGGTCTTATTTTGTCTATATATTTTATGAATTAATCTCTCTCTCTGATTATACATGTTCTTGCAATATAGTTTATCTGTTCCTCAATTTTTTTTGGAGAGAGGGTTATTGCTACATATGAAATTGTAAGCAGTTTTTTATTCTTTTACTCATATCCTAAATAAAGTTTGAACCAGGGGAGGGGGTAAAACGTTCTTGCAAGCTGGTTTGAGTTTATAGTGGGCATCCTCATTTTATTGCCAAATCACAGACAAATGGTGAAGATGCTTCTCAGCACTTTCTAGTTCACCCAAGATTTTCAAAGTCATTCTAGAAGGTGAAAGATTGCGATCTCATGGCACATTTCTGCATTCACAGAAAAAATTGCTATGTCCCTTCCTTGAAACATCCTTAATGCTACCTCTAACCTATTTGCTCAGAATCATTAGGCCAAGACAACTTTGCCATAGGAGAGCGAAATAAATTTCCTTTGCCAAGAAGGACAGCAGAATCTTCATCTCGTGTTCTACCAAATACAGGATAAATCTGCTCACAGGAAAGCAACATCACACACTTTTAAATCCAAATCTAATGTTGCTTTTCTTGTGTAATAGGGTGCTAAAAAATTATTTGTGGCTTCCTGGTGCCCTCTAGTGGAGCAAAGGAACATGCATGTGGCTAGCCTGACAGCTTCACAAATGCTGTTGTCGACCCCCCCAACAAATCCTCCTTATTACATCATGAATTTTGATAAGCCCATTAGCCAGCCAAGCAACCAGGAGGAGAATGCCTTTCTCACTTGATGACTACACAATGAGGAGTAATATATTTTAATTTAAACACCATAAACCTATTGAGTGCTTAATTAACTTTAACTGTCTTTAGGGGAATGAAGCCAATTTGAGGGGGTCAAAAGGAGTTGTTTCAATATCAAACAGTTTTACATAGTCAATCCATTCATTCAGCCTTCAGCTACTGATTAACACACAAAATTAACATGTTAGTAAAAATTCATATTCCAGCCTCTAGGGAAATTAAGATGCACATGCACAGAGCATGATTAGCACAACTATTGTTTCCCCCCAACAATATAATTTAATGGGGTTTTAGAATTACAGAAAGAGAGCCTCAGTGCTGGTTTAAGTTGATTATTTGTTGCAAAGCTTTGATTTTTTTTAAGACAGAACATTGCAAGCCAAGAGGCAAGAACAGGGAGTCCCCATTTTAAAGGGATTTGGTTTGAGTGAGAAAGCAAATAGCAGGACTCCCAGGCATCATGCATCACTGTCTCACAAGGCATGTAACAGCCGTCTCCCAAGAGCAGTCCAGCTTTCTCCTTGCTTTTGGCAGCTTTCTCTGCTATCTCCCTCTGTGTGGTATCAGAGAGTTATTTTGCATTACCTCCTGTATTGTAGGGAACAATTTGCATAAGATTGCACTCACAGAGAATTATCCACCTTAATGTGCAAAATGCTATCCCAATGGTGCTCCATAAACAATAATAGCAAGCAGACTGGGAAATGAAACAAGTAGATTAAAAAGGGAAAATGTAGAAGGGCATTTATTGCAAAAATTTGGACTATAGTCGAGCCGGATGAAGAAGCTAGGTAATTGATCCCCTCCCCTCCCCCACCACCAAAAGGAAGACATTGGCTTGAATCCATCTCAGTCCATTTTCTGGACTGGTCCATGCAAATTGTTTTAAATCATAATCGCATTTATGGGTGAACATATATGGTTGCCACTGTACAGTACTGTAGAATAATATGGTAGTTACATTTCTTAGCTCTATACTCTGTGGTGTCACTGCCTGTCTCTAGATTGAACCCCCTGCCTTCATCAGAAGAAGTCTCATTGGATGGACTCAGCTCCTTCCTCCCAGGATGATAATCACCACAGGCCCCTGGCAGAATTATATTGAAGTCCCTCCACCATTCCCAGAGTCTGCATCTGAAGAAGATGTCTTATGGTCTGCTACTCAATGCATCCTGGAAACAGAGAGAATGTAAATGCAGTTTATTCACGTACCACTTAGGTGACCATTGTGATGCATCTGATGAAGTGATCAGTGGAAGCGTATGTCACAATAACTCTGGTACTCTGTGTGGATGCTGTGTTGCTTTTGCTGCAGTATTCAAACCCAGCAATCACTCTAGAAGAAGGTGGTCTGTGCACTGGATCCTTATCATTTGAAGGGAAGTGAAAAAAAGTCCCATGCATGTATATCTGTGACTGATAAAGATGTAAAGACATTCCTCAGGTAACCCACAGCAAAAGCAAGTAATGAATGCACCTAGGAAGAGAAGTAATTTTGGAATAAAATTCAGATGAACCTACCTGACAAGCCATTTCCAAAAAGCATTGTATCCATTTTGTCTTACTGTTTTAGCAACTGTTCTGTGTTAAGACATGAACTATTTATTACAGTTATGCAGTAGGTTGGACAGGGCCTTATTGCAGTGGGTCCCTGAGAGTAAAAGTTGCTCCCTCTTCATATTTACCTCTCTTCCTTTAAAGAACAACGCTGAGTAGATATCAATATTTACTGCATATCTGATTATTGGTTGCAAGTGAAGTGCCCCGAGTATCAGCTGAATGGTAGGCCTCATGAAAATTACTTTGCTTTTTTATTAGGTTTTGAGGGGATGAATGTAATTACAGTTGGTTCTAAAGCTTTATATAGAAGGTTATCATGATCATGTTAAATCCAAACACCCTGGTCAGTTCATCGGAAAGACTGGTGGTCTAACTATACATAATATGGGACAAGTGGCTGCCAGCAACCTGCACCTTCCCCTACCCACCCCCCAGCCATGTCTAGCATGATGTGTTGTCCACGTGACCACCACTTTCCTTCCCCCTCAAGTAGCAGTCCATACACTGGAAGAGGAAAATAAAAAGCTGAACATCATCAGTTAGTTGCTCAGAAAGACTAGACTATTAGAGACTATTGAAAGTTATTCATGTGTGAAAATCCCCCCCCCCAAACAGAATATCTAACATGCCAGATGAGAATCCTGTAGATCCTTCAAAAAGCCATCTGAGGCCCGCCATCCTTTATCCACAAATGGTTGCAACATAATTTCCACAGTAATGGTCTTGAGCTGGATGAGCACCTAGAATCAGAACAGAATGCTTATTTTTCTATTGAAAGACAAGACATAAAATCAAGATGACTGTGTAAAGAAGAGTAAAGAATTTGCAAAGGAAAACATTATTTGTATAACCAAGCCCAAAGAAACAGGTAAGCTCTCTTTTAGCATGTAGTATTCAGCCTATGGGAGAGCTGATGTGACTGTTAAACCAGCAGGTTGTAAACTAGACAATCAATGAAGATAAAGAGATTTCAGAGAAAGAAAATGACTTCTTCCTATTGGTATTCACCACAGGAAGATATAGAACAACCTTAACATTAGTCTTTGTGGTTACAAAAGATGAAAATGCTCCAAAAATGTAAAATGACACCATCACTTCCTGAGTTTCACACACCACAATTGAAGCATTGAACACCAGGGTGGTGGTCAATAGAACACACCCTTGGAATGGTCACGGTGGTCATCAAGTGGTTGAAGTAATGAGCAGGCTGTGAGTATTTTGTGCATGTCCTGCTTGGCAATTAATCGTTTGCCCTCCTTTACAACCAAGGATTCTGGCCTGAAGTAAAAGAAGTAGTAAATGTGACTGACTGTGATGGTGAGAAGCTAAACAGAGTGGTGATTATACTGATTTTTTAATAAATACTGGCCATTGATGTGACTGGCTGGCTTTGAATGGATTGTCCCCAAAAGTGCCATTTGCTTGATTTAAATAACCTAGACACTGCTATTCATCTCACAAATGAAAACTTGCAACTACCATATATGCTACATCACTTCCTGCCCCACCTTCATTGCAGATTTTTTTTCATTTTTAAATAGTGAATATGGTCTAGATATACCCTGTAGTTTGATGTGTGCATATCCTCTGTGGATGCCATCTATTTCCAATCCTTGTCTCTGTACATAATTGGCTAAAGGTTCGAATGTCCAAGGACAAACCCTTAGTCAATTAGCATGCAGGATCCACAGGTCTTTGCAGCCTGCAGAGCACCTGCTCCACAGCCCAGCAAAACTATCTCCCACCCCCTCCCACCCTCCCCAGCCACACTGGGCAAAGAGGCCCAGCAAAATATAACACAGCCCCTCCTGCTTTCCCCAGTTGCGCCTGACTGGCAAAACACTCCCTAGCCATCCGTTGCCACCCTCCCTCCATGCCTAGCCATCCCTTGGCACCCTCCCCAACCCCTAGCTTTCCCTTGCCACCCTCCCTCCACCTCTAGCCATCCCTTGCCATCCTCTCCAACCCCTTGCCACCCTCCCTCCACCCTCCCCACCCCTAGCAATTCCTTGCCACCCTCTCTAACCCCTACCCACCCATTGCCACCCTCTCCCCACCCCCTGCCACCCTCTCCCACCTCAGCCACACCTTTCAACCCTCCCCCACTTCCACACTCACCTTGTCACCCTCACCCACTCCTAGCCACACCTTTCAACCCCCCCACTGCAACACTCATCTTGCCACCCTCCCCACCTGTGGCCTTACCTTTCAACCCTTCCTCTACCCCAACACTCACCTTGTTGCCCTCCCCCTACCAAAGCCACTCCTCTCCACCCTCCCTGTATCCTCACCTTCCTATCGAGCCAAATCCAGATAAGTGGTGTGTCAAAAGAAAGGATGGGGTAGCCACTGCTCCAGCCCCAGTAAAGTCCACTGTGTGGGGAGATGTTGCTCTTCCACCCTTTGTTAGGGCCCATTGCATCACCCTTGCAATGGGCTTTGCTGCTAGTTGTATATAAAATGCCTAGCAAGTTGTAAAATCAAATGACACAAAACTTCCTCTCTTTTTCTGCTGATCCTTTAAGTGTATTGCTCACACACTCCACCTGTGAAAGGGATGTCTGTTTTTGAGAACCCAAGGGAATTTAACTGCAGTGGATTTTAAGTTGATTTACTGGAGTTTGTTACTTTAATGAGATGATTTAAGAAGTGCACTTTACAGCAAGCCCTATCATTGATTTTTATGCTAAGTACTACAATACAGTAAGCTCCATCTCCTTACATATGAGGGAAATACAAAAGACACATCCACTTTTCCCCATAAGGTATGTCTGGGATCAAATCTAGAGAGGCATCCATATATGTACATTCTAAATTTTGAGTTAGCTACATCACATTAGGTGACGAAACGGGCTCAGTTTATTGAATACACTGGTGCTCTTTTTTAGAAGCGAAAAGTGGGCAACTAATTTTTAACAAAGGCCATTATTTTATTAAACAAGATCTAGCAACAGTGACTCCACCCACTGATTCCTACAGAAGCTTGTTCCCATTATAAATAGTATAGTGACTCAGGAAGAGGTCTATGACCTCCCTCAGCTTTTCAAGCCCATTTTTTTTAACAAAAATTATTAAGAAATTAAAACAAGGTTTTGGGAAACTTGAATACATTCCAGCCAAAGGACCTAGAACAAGAGTTTGAATTTATACCCGCTCTTTTCAACTATAAGGAGTTTCAAAGTGATTTACAAACTCCTTCCCTTCCTCTCCCAACCTTGTGTGATAGGTGGGACTGAGAGAATTCTCAGAGAATTGTGACTAGCCCAGGGTCACCTAGCAGACTTCATGTGTAGGAGTAGGGAAACAAATCTGGTTCACCATATTAGAGTCCGTCACTCATTTTTAATTTCAAAGGGAACTTTGAGACTTATTATGCTTGAGAAAAGCAGGACATAAATCCAAACTCTGAGGTGGGAAATAGTAAGATGCACAATAAAAAGTCCTTGTGATCAGGGTTGATGGGAAACCTTGAGAACCACGGTTGGTGGGGCAGTTGGTCCTTTAGGGCAAAAGGGGCAGTGCCCCATCAAGCTTAGTTCTGTGCTGTTTGCCTCTTTTATAGTCAAATAACAGCTTTAACAAATGTGCTACCAGTCCATGTTTTGCAAGCTGTTGATCTATGCACCTGTGGTCCCCTTTACATGAAGTGTACATTCCCTTTGGGTTCGAGTCTCAATTACACACATTTCCCCCTCTTCAGAACTCACTGCACTCTTGCACCAGATTCTCCTTGCAGCTTCCTAAACCTGTGAAGGTGTGACTTTGCACTGTCCCTTCACAGGCAGAGTGAAGAAGAGCAGTGTGCATCCCATCTTTCTTTGGGTTTTTCCACTCTTCCCCACCTTTCCCTGCCCACACAGCAGCAGTTCTTCCTACTCTTCAGAGGGGATTTTTTTAATGCTGTAGGTCCATTATAGGAGTGATTGACCACATAAACCCATGGTTTTTGAGGTTTTTTTTAAAGGTTGCAGGAACCTCCCCAATGCAAGCCTGCAGAAACAATAAGAAGAGGGGGGCAAAATGGCAGCTTAGCTCAGTTGTCCATATATTTTGCAGACTGAAATGAAAAACATGGGAAAATCCCACTGCAAAGCAAACACCCATGCCTGATGGACAGCAGAGAATCTTTCTTGAGATCAGCTGAATTCTCCCCTACATTGAAAACTAGTGCTCTGTTTCTCCATTTTTCTTAAAGATACAGGCTCTTTTCTATACATACCTCATGGAAAAAATATAGAGAAAGGTGTTGGTATGCCTAAGTAAGTCTCAGTAGGTTTTATTGAAGTTAATGGGCTTAGAATGGAGTAACTCTATATAGGACTGCAGTCAGAAAGAATCTCCCCTCTCTTTGACGTGTCAGGCCAGTTCTATGCTTATTTATTTGGGAGGAAATCAAGCCCAGTAGGTTTTGTTCTAAATTAAGCTTGCATAGAACTTCAAGCTGCAGGTTTTTAAAAAAAATTAAGCTAAATACTTCTATGCACACAAAAAAAATTAAGTATAAAATTCAGAGAGAACCCTAATTAGGTGGTATCACCTAGTGGCTAGAGGTCTGGGTGTAGATAGAGGAGGTTGGAAGGGGTAAAGAGACCACATTATTTTCCCCTTAAGAGAATCAAAAATGACAGCGGGCAAGCCACCTGAACTTATCTCTTCTTGAATTTGTTTACATGTTATCTGTTAAGAAGCTGATTGCTGTATTTGAGTGTTCTTAGCATTGCAAGGGATAAAGATGAGGACAAAATCAGAGTTAGTTTGCTCTGGCTCTGCCCACTTTCTGCTGCCCTCCCTTTTGCCCCGTCAGCCCTATTGAGCACCAGCTGATACTAAGGGTTAAGCCTCTGGACTGTCACAATATTCCCATTAATGGTCCCATTCATATTTTAAAAGTATTCAGTGATTTAAAGTACAGAGTACTAAATTCTTGTTGAAATTGGACCAAAACATCTTCATCAATGAAAGATTTCTCAGGGAAAATAAAGTATTACTTGGGTGACCACAGAAATGAATGATTGTTTTTTAAAATCCGTGTGTTCACTTAGTGAGAAATAGTTAATATCCCAATGAAAAAGGACACACAGAACACATTTTTCTGTGGGTTTTTAATTCTTTGTCTCTTATTTTCATCAAGATGGGATTTGGCCATATCTACGGAATTTGTCATTTGAAATATCAGCTGCCAAAGCAGAGAAGATCAGTCTAGTAGAAGCACCTGGCTTCCTGGCACTTTCTTCGTGCAATTCTGGAGTGATGCCTGGGTCAGCATTTTCTCCATATTTCCTTTTTTAAAGCAGGAGATATCCATGCAAATGCATTCATATTTCACCCTGCAGCTCCCAGTCTGAATCTTGGCATTGAAAATAGATTGTAAAGCTTAACACTTAGCACTGACTAAAATTAAATGTTCTTTCTCTGTCTCTTGCAGACACACGCTCCTACTCTATCTCTTTTACAAACACACACACACACACACCGTTAGAGACCATCCTCAGTTTGGAGCATCCATGGCATAGTGCTTTTTACAATCTTTAGATGGTTCATCACCTGCACTGGTCTAGATGGAGGTAACCTTGTCACAGGAACCATGCACTTATAATTTCATGACTAGATAACTGCAATGTAGGCTGGTCTTGGCAGCTGCTGAGACATTTCACAATATGACAATCTGACAACTCGAGGTTAGGAAATTCCTGGAGATTTTGGAGGGGAGCAGTGCAAGAGTGGGGAGAGGATAGACCTCAGTGACAAATAATGCCATGAAGTCCCCCTCCAAAGGTGCCACTTTCTCCATGAGAACTGATCTCAGTTGCCTGGAAGTCAGTTGCAATTCCTGCAGATTTCCAAGTCTCACCTGGAGGTTAGCAACCATATGTGGCACCAGATTACTAACAGAAATATGCCAATTTGATCACATTATGTAAAGATTAGAAGATTTTTCCTGCTCACCAATATTGATGCATTCATTTGGAAAATTTCTGTCTTGCAGAAATTGTTCGAAGCAGCTTACAGAACAAAATATCATGGAGCACAGTGAAACCAAACTTTTACAATTTAAGCTCAGCTTTTTTTTAAAAAAGTAAACAACCATTGCAAAAAAACCCAATGTAAAGCCATGAGCAGCTTAAACAGTCTGAAAACAGCTGTCAGTCTAAAAAGCAGATTATAAAACTGATGTTAAAAATTACTCCCTTAACCATCAGAGTAAAAGCATTGGTCTGGTGTGTAAAAAAGAGTAGGGTAGGCACCAGGTGAACCTCAGAGGGAAGGGCATTCCACAGACACGCTTTCCAGAACTATCACATCTTCATGGTCTTAACTTTGAGATCTGCATAGGGAGCCAACATCTAGGAATCCCCATTTCCAGAAATTAAGCCAGAGGCAATTGCAGAGAGGACTTTTTCAGTGACAATGTCCCATTTATGGAACATCCTTTCCAGACAGATCTGGAGTCACTATAGACGCCTGTTAGTTTTTTGTAAGCACCAGGCTAATAGCTTTCTGATCTCCCAGACTTTTAATGCCTGAATCGTCTTTCTGTTGTTTTGCTGGCTTTTTAGGTTTTTTAAGTCTTTCAATTTTTGTTCTGCTTATATATGTTGACTAATTATTTGTTTCAAATTGATTGCAATTATTTGAGACTTCTAGAACATGGAAGGTATAACTTTTGTACATATACTCTCTAATTTTAACAGAGTGTGATAACTAGAATCCTCCACCCATTAACCTACACATCACACCCCCTTAAGTGCAAGGTACATCTTTGTGATCCTTAAGGCATTATAAGCAATTGCCCTAGTGCTTCCATGGAGAAAAGCAGCTTCGTGCAAAAGCATTTTCTCTTCCCCCATGCTCGGTGTGCCAATGTGTATGATTTATGCTACACTTTGAGTCACAGGAGCGCAAAATGTCAAGATAAATTGACTCTTGTCTAGGGACCTTGGGATGCACTAACTCTTCAACAGAGTTGATATGCTTTTTTGTATGTTCTATGGAAAAAATCTTCCCTGGGAGAACTTGCTTGCCAAGTTCTAAGAGTATTAGGGATTTATAATGGACTTTTAAAAGTTTCAACTTTAATCACTAGAGCTATAATTTTAAGAAAAGTGACAATGCTGAACAAATAGTTTCTTCTCTAAGAATTGCTCAAGTTAGGCCTTGAAATCATTTTCTAACTAACATCATATTTAACCATTCAGTCCACAGCCCTGCTAAACAGAAATATACAGATTTGCAAAATAAGGCCTGATTCAAAATGTATTGGTAGAGGTGTATTTAACAATACCACCTCAGTTTTCAAACTTTTCATATGAGGAGCTGAAAGTTTGAAATTATTCTTACACAAAAGTATCATAGATCCTTTCAAAACCTTTATACAAATTATTGTAAAGCTGATTTTAAATTTGATTGTTCCCTGACTTAAGGGACTCTGAGCTGGGTGGAAAGACAGTATAAACATGTTTTAAATAAATAAATATCCATGGGTAACAACATAGTTTGCCAGAGTGCTAATGGACCCAGGCTTCAACCCATATACTAAGTCCTTTCTTATCTCTCTTTTACCTATGAACTGATGGAGTCAGCAGCCATCTCTCTGGGTCACCTAAGCTACAAAAGTGTGCACAAAATGCATGATAGGAAAATCACAAATAAGTTATTTACTTTATTCTTTGACACAGAGGGTAGTATGAGGGCGTAAACTACTGCCAAACTGATAAAAATGCATTAGCAGTAAGATGGGACCTTCTAATTCACCTGCAAGCAAAGGGTTAACCTTATATGTTTAATATCCTACCTCATACAGGTATAATTGTGGCAAGGATCAAGCTTTTATGGTAACCTTAGTATGATGGAGCTGCTTCTTCAGAACACAACAGTATAAAAGCCATGCAAATGGAGATGAATGGAGCATAAGCCACTGAGGTAATTAAAAATGTATTTTCCATCTTCTAGTAATTGAATTGTGTACAAGCTGCAAGTTAATGAGGTCATCTACCCTCGAGCACTGACAGGAAAGCAGGAATAATTATCTTTCATTTTTTTCTTATGTAGCAATTAATTTTAACTATTCGCATATACCCCACACTCCCACTTCCCTCATTCCAGTCAGTCAAAGTCATAGCTAAGTGGAATTGACAAGCAATTGATATGGTGGAGGCACAAAGCTGCCGAGGCGAGTAAGATAATCAAGGGGCTGCAGCTGTTAAGGGCTAAACACTTCCAGGTGAATGTCACCTGAGATTTTGCATTCTGCCACTCGGAGGACTTGGGACATACAGTGGTGGCTGATAGTACATCTGGTGCCAGGTGAGCAGGGAGTGGATACTGCAAATTCAGGAATGGAACGGAAGGATGGACAGAGATTGATAAATGGACAAGACTTCAGAACAAAAGAACTTACCTTAGGTTTACATTCCACTGTCTAGTATCCTGGGATTCAACAAGTCAGTTACATGGAACAATCACATATCCTTGGCTCTGTATTTAGATGTAAAACAATGGCCATTAAACTGCAAAACCACAAGCAAGATGCTCTTAGCATAGGTCAGAGGTTCAAGGTTCACAAGAAGCTTGATATGAGTAGGTGCTAGTCATCCCACCTGTTGCAGTTTTGGGACCCTGCCAGCCAGACCCACATACTTCTTCAGTGCTGTAATGCCAGGATCATCTAGCCTGTTGGAATAGGCAATGTCCGGTGAACAAAGAAGAAGAGAAGACCCTGCAGAAGATATAAAGAAAACAAATGGATAGGTTGACAAAGTTAGCACCTGCTCTCCCGTTACATGTCATTCCTTGTCTGCCTACAGATTACTTCTCTCAGGACAACATCCTGCTTCTTCTCAAAAGTTCCACACTTCATCTCTCTTTCTCAGCTAGTGATATAGCTAGGACACTATCTCTGTCTCTCCTCTACACTATTAAGTATGCCAGTTCCTGAACAAAGCTCCATCTACCCTTTTCCTAGGTTGTGTACCTTTGCTGTATTCTGCCACAAGGGGTTATGGTTTCACAGATTAAGTGCATCTCTGGTTAAAGGTAGAAAAAAAATGCCGGAGGCTCTTAGGTGCCAGAGAGGCATGAACAAATAAGAACAAAGGAACAAAGATGGTGAGTTCCTGTTGGGCACAGCATGGTCACTGCACAGATAGGCTCACAGAGATCTACTATGAAATTTAGAGAAAAAGAATGAAGACCTATCTAATTGAAAAAGGAGTGTTATGCAGACTGACTATCAACTGAAGATGAGGAGCACCAGGCTGTGTGAACTCACGAGGCAATCAGGCAAAAAATTTGGTTACCTCAGACAGACAGGCTCATTGAAATGCCTACTGCTGAGTCTACATGGACAGGATTACAGTGGCTGTATGTGGAATCTTCATTAAGGAGCCATATATATCTTCAGAAATTATTGGTTAGCATGAGAATGCTAGAAAGTGAGAATCTCTGAAAATATCTTGACTGAATACTAGATTTAGTTGAACAGCTGAGGGTTGCAGGAAAGAAAATTCCAGATGACGATATGCTTGTATGAATTTTAAACAGACTGTTGAGAATATTGTCCATTCAAAGGTCGTCCATTCAAAGATCTGAGAATATTGCTCATGTAAAGATATGAGAATCTTGTCCATGTTCAAGTTAATTTATTCCTACAAGAAATTATCCATCAGTTAGAAGAATTCAATAGACAAGAGTTCAAAAGACCAGAGAATAGCCAAATGGCTCTGAATATAAATGACCAAGATGAGATAGTGTGCCACTTTTGTAGGAAATGAGGTCACATCAAGAGAAATTGTTCCTCAGGTGCTAAACAAAGAAAAGCCTTTTCCAAAGCAGGAGGGGCGAGCAGCAAAAAGGCTCCAATTAAAGTTAAGGAGCAAAGAAATGTTTTATATCATCACCATGAAGCACATAAGTTTGCATATGTATTATGATCTTTTTTTGAAACACTAGATAATGAAAGGAAGACAAAATATTACAAATGGAAACACCATTTGGGTTCAGGACATGTGCTCTGAGATAATAAAATGCAATATTCTCAGTGATGAAACCCAAGAACTCCTTTCATTAATTGCTTGCATGGGCCACAGCAAATAATCTTATCTCTTTAAGAGCATTGGCAAAGAAAAGAATTATAGCACCTTTTGGAAGCAGATGTTTAACCAGACAAAGAGGCAGGGCCGGAGCAAGGGGGAACTGTGCCCAGGGCACATGTGCACCCTATGACCCCACCACGTCCCCACCACACCCCTGCACCAGTGCACGCCCAGTGCATTGCGCAACTCACCCACCCCCGTCCCCTTGGTGCTACGCCACTGCAGAGAGGCAAGTTAATCACAGCTGGCATTGTGAACTAGGATTTGTACTCTCTTGAAGCTTATACTCAGAAAGCAAACTTTGCAAAGCAAAGGATTCACCAAAAATTGCTCCAGGGTGTGGCACCAGAGTTTGGGGCATAAGGACTGCAGCTATAGACTGCAGAGGAGGTAGTGAGGAAGTAAGACAAGAATGATACCTCATAAGTTATAAGCAGGAATTACAGTTCACCACTGAGGAAGTCTCTGCGAAACGTGACTCATAAACCATGGACTGCATTTTGGTCGGAGCCAGAAAAACAACCTTGTGGCTGAAGCCATGAAAACAACTTGATAACAGACTATTCATGACTCTTGTAGTGAGCCAATTAAGTGCAGCAACTTTTGTGCAGACTAAAAGACAGTTATTATCTGTACACTGCTTATACTCCTTTTTAGGAATTACCATCTCTAAAAGTTGGGAGACGTTTTGTTTGTTGACAAAATTATATCTCTTTCTGGTAGGCACAAGGCCACCATGTTCTTGTAATGTTTGTGTAATGTTTTTGATATGTAACACACGTTTCTATTAGAGCACCTATCACAATTAAAATTGCACTGCATTTTATCTCCTTTGTAATACCATTGTTGTCAGTGGGCATAGTGTCACAATTCTGTTATTAGTCAACTTGCAAGCTAGGATTTACATCAAGGCATGCAAATGTCCTGATGAAGAGAAGTGTGTATGCTGCTGTGATGGACTACACTGTTTGGATATGCTACGTGAATAGTGCCTGGGCTATCAAGTGTTAATTTATCCTCAGCAACAGAGAGCCTTGAATGACAGGCTACTCCAAGTAGGTGATTGGTTAATCTCAGGAGTGCTGAGAGGGTAAGTCTGTCAGCTAAAGGTTTTTGGTATTCAATTGAATTGAGGGCTTTTGGTTGAATACTTGCTGTCCACTTAACAGGGGTAGAACTCTGAGGTGAATGGAATTCCCTGGGCAGGCCTGGTTAAAGGGGCACAGGTGAAAATTAGATATATAGATAATGAGATCAGCACCTTCTCTCCTGTTAAGCATCATTCCTTGTCTTCCTCTAGTTCTTCTTCTTCTCAGAAGTTCCACAGTTAATCTCTCTCTCTCTCTCTCAGCTGCTGATGTAGTTAGGAAACTATCTCTGACTCTCCACTTCGCTATCAATTATGTTAGTTCTTGAAAGCTTTGTCTACATTTTAATCAGGTTGGGCATCTTGCTGTGTCATCCTACCAACAAAGCCAACATCATGCCTCCATTTATGTGTGCATACACACATACACAACATGAGCTGTGTTGAATAAATAAATAAAAGCAAAGGCATAATATGCCCTTTACAGGTAGATTTGACAAAGACCATCCCATCTTCTGAGCACCAATATTATTTATTTTCTTTTAGCGTTCAAACCACATACTTGGTTGGATGTGATTATCTTTGTGAACCTTGTTAGCATCCCCAACTATCATGTTGAGAATCAATTTTCAGAACATTTCAAACTGAGGAATTGTTTTAAAAGGGGATTCATTCAAAACATTTTCAAGCTGGAAATAAAACATTTTGAGGATGAAAGTGGATGAAACAATGTGGAACTCCATGGAGGAATCATTTTATTGCCTGCCTCAAAACGTGTTAAAGTGTCTGTGCGGAAAGGGCCAGCGTAATCAAGTTTCTTTTCACTTTTACACCTGTGTATTCAATTATACAAGCCTTGTTGTATTGTTCTTCATGTTGGAGGGCTTTCATGAGTTCAAGAAATGTTATTTAACTTAGCATTTATTTAACTTGTTCCTGATTTAGCCTCATAGAACCCACAAACACAGATTTATGTTTCTATCCAAGAAAAAATATATTGATAACAACAACCTTTATTTGGCCTTTAAAAATAGGTTCTAGAGCGTTGCCAGACAATTTTGAAATACAAATCAAGAGTACATTCAAAGCGCAGACAGGAAGACTGTATATAGCAGTATACATTACTTAGAAAGTTCTGTCACTTGTAAAAGAAATTTTGCTACTTTTTCCAAGAGCATGACATCTGTGTTGTTTAACAGAAGCTCCACAACAGAACAGTCAGTGTCACTTTCAGATTTGTCTAGGGCCAGCCTGGGAGAGAAATTCCTAATGCCCACATATCTTGGACAGTCAAGAATAATGTGAGCAAGAGTCTCCACTTGATTTTTACAGTGTGGACAAACCTGATCCTGGAGAGAAATATTAAGGACTGCAGCTTTAAATAAGTCTTCCGCAGGGAAAGCTTATTGTAGGTTATTTTAAGGCATGTGCAAGACTAGAGGGCCGTTCATGTGTGTTATGTGCCATCAAGTTGCTTTTTATTTATGAATCAATGTTCTCTGATTAACAGTCTTGGTCAGATCATGCAAACTAAGAGCTTTGGCTTCCTTAGTGAGTCAATCCACCTCATGGTGCATTTTCCTCTTTTCCTACTGTCTTCAATGTTTCCTAGCATTATTGTCTTTTCCAGAGAGTATTTTCTACTGACTAAAGTATAGTAGCCTCAGTTTAGTAATTTTAGCTTCTAGCAACATAATTACTAGATAAAACTTTTCTTGGATTGTACTTTATCAGGCTGGGAAGGAACATGAGGCGTGTTTGGTGTTCCATGTCAAAATTATGCCTGCTATATTTAAAAATAAATGTCTGGGAAAAGGCTAGGCTAAAAACTTTCGCTTTGAGTTAGGTTTTTATATATGCAAAGTTGTGGAGGGAATATACAAACATTGTAGATGCATAAATAATACGAAAATGTGATTATTTGATAACCATTCATAGATGTCAACATAATTTATTCTATCTTTTAAATGAGTTGATTATATAGGTTGATTATATATGTATATAGAGAAAATACATTTTTGCCCCCCTACTTAAAAAATGTAGATCTGGCCCTGGCAGCCAGGCTTTTTTGGAAGCTATCAAGGTTTTTTTAGTATGGCTTCTGGCCTGGTTTTGGTGCTAAAACAACTTTGTTCATTGTAGTGGATTATGGTGGATAATCTTTATACTTTGTTTCACATAAACATGTTAGTTCAGTCAGTTGAGGTGCAGTGGTTGAAAAAATGGTATGCTTCCACATTAGAATGTAGTTACAAACAAAAACGAGAGTTATTATTAATTTTTATGCCCTGCTGTTGTCAAAACCATTATTTTGTTCATCATTAAACACGATACTTTGATGCAAGAGAATTTGTGCCAAAATGTATTTTTACTTTCAGACTGATGGGGGGAGTAGCGCTAGCTAGGCACTAGGACCCAGGCAGAGCATTCTACAACAAAGAAGGTCCAGCATGCTTTGTTCTTTGGCAGAGGAATATACAATCTACGAACATCTTTATGTGAAACAGAGTATAGCGGGAAATGGGTTAGACCTATGAACACCAGCAAACCTAATATATGTGGCAGATCTACAGGCCCAGAGGCCAATAGAACCAAAATTCAGTTTTTTCCTGGTAAAGAAATATTTTTATTTGCTGATATTTTTTCTAACAATTTGGGGCTTTTGTCTCAGTGTTTGCTCTTTATCTGCCTTGGCCAATGCTTGTTCTATTTGTAGTAACTTTGGGCAGAATACTGTTGACCCCAAAGAAGGTCAACAGTCAGAGCTGCTGAGAATAGTTCAGGGAAATACAGTGGATTGGGGAGAGGAAGAGAAAGCATGAATGAGACACATGATACATCTGGTTATGACTTTAAAGAGAAAATTAAACATTTTGCCTTTCAGAGGAAAAAATGGACTCTTATCAATATTAGATGTAAGGGTTTAATGATTAAAGTTCTCTGAAGTAAGTCAAGTCATGTTGGGGAGTTAAGAAACGGTGGGATATAAAGAAGATTGTTGAAGAGTTTTGCACCCAGGGTTTTAAAATAGTCAAATGAATTCAAAAGGCTGTGTAAACTAACTTAACTTCCTGAAGCCTGGAATGCCAAATGTCACACACTGTTTTCTCCTTATGTATTTAAACCCTGTTGCTGTATAGTCATACTGCCCACAGAGAAAATGGCAGTTTCCCATCAAGCCCCACTTCCATTATATCTGCTTGTAATGACTTATATTATACAATCACCCCATGCAATTTCCACTTTTAACATGTTAGTAGGAATCAATGATGGGGGATGTGAACATCATGACATAGAAAGAAGAAAAAGAGTAGAAAAGGAGTCTCAAAGCAGCTTACAACCTCCTTCCCTTCCTCTCTCCACAAGAGAGACCTTGTGAGATAAGTGCAGCTGAGAGAGTTCTGAAAGAATTGTATCAGAGTTATCTCTGAATTGCCAAAACAGCCGAATTGAGCCCGATTGGGCCAATTCAACTTATATTCGGGCTAAATTCAAGTTGCCCGAATGCAAACCGAATTCAAATCCATTTGAATGCTGGAATACGAATTGCAATTTGGGCATTCAAATGGATTTGGGGGTGTTTAAAGGGAGTCCAGAGGCACCCTTCAAATCCAACTCCCCCTCCCAGGGGTGGATTTAAAGAGAGTCTCTGGGGTGCCTTTAAACAATGTGGAAAGTGTTGTTCTTCTGGCATGGATTGGGGTACAGGATTTAAAGGGAGCTCAGAGGCTCTCCCTTTAAATTTGGGTATACTGAATCAGAGTTCCAGCTGATTCGGCTATACCAATAATTTCACAGTTAAATCAAGCTGAATCCAATTTTTCCTGAATTTTTTTGGTATTGCTCAAGCTTAATTGTGACTAGCCCAAGGTAACTTCATGTGTAGGAGCAGAGAAACAACCACAGTTCACCAGATTAGAGTCTGCTGTACATGTGGAGTAGTGGGGAATCAAACACAGTTCTCTAGATTAAAGTCCACCACTCGTAATCACTATTAAACAAATTAGGTGTGTTCCTGAGTATCAATTTTATTTCTTTAATTAATTATAACATTATCTGCAGGTTGTATTTAAATCAGAAAATAATTGCCCATTTTTGCATAACTCCCAGGCATCAAGAATAAAGCTTCTAATTACCCAATCTGGGGTGGGGCGGGGGTGTGAAGGAAGTCGTGGAGGCAGTAGGGCCCTATGCCAACAGATTTGCACTCCCCAGAGCACTTACCCTGGTGGAGGGGCAAATCCACTGGTGGGCAGCCACCATGGCCCTCCACAATGGCCAGGCACTGTACAGAGTGCCATTTCAGCACTCCAGCACTCTTGCCAGCTCTGCCAGCCTAGCAGGGATGTTCCGGAGATGTGGCCAGCAGTGCAGCTGTTAGTTGGCTGTCACCCTGGCTTTTCCTCCCAGGACACTGGCACCTGGCACTTGGACTTTTGTTTGTTTTTTTGCCTCCCCGGGACCTCTGGAAGTGGTATGGCAGCAGTGCAGCAGCACCATCCCTGGCTGCCCTAGGGCTCTGGATTGGGCTGCCCAACAATCATGCAAATAAATGTTGGCAATGGATTATTTGGGACTGGGACTTCTGTTTCCAAAACATGAACTGCAGTACATTAAGGAACAATTTGCAGTATGTGTGCAAAAATTCAGATAGGCAGCTGTTTCTCAGTCATCCATTTAATTTTGCACATTCTTGCATACCTTTAACACACTTCAACAAGGCTGCACAGGTGCACTGAGCCTACCACTATACTCCAAAAGTACAAGAGGACAAATAATATGCTTCATTAGAAAACAGAAAGTTCTAGAGAGAGTCTGAACATGTCACCATTGTACTATTATCTAGAACTGCTAAGTTCACAGTCCAGACTAATGAATGGCTGAGTGATTTGCTCATTCTGTTTGCATTTTAAACGTACCAAAAAAAATCCAACTAAATGTTTTCAACAGACCTTAGAAGCCAAATATATGCAACTAATAGTATTTTTAACACAATGGCTTTCAACTGGGTTGAGAGAAAATTATATTATATTAAGCACATGAAATAGCATTGGCACAGCAATCTTCATTAGTATGGTGTGCTGGTATTGGATCACAGCCCCAACCTGGTGCTACAGTAGTTCCCTGACACACACACACACACACACCCAAAAATAGTACACTATTGCAGTGTCAGATACATATTTGTGCTATGGGCTGTGCCACTGGGGTGCTTCTCGTCATTGCTGCCGGCTCCACTACAACCTGAACTGCTTTCACACAGGGCAAGAAAAACTGCCCCACTGTGCAAGTAGCAGCACATGGAATAGCAAAGTGCATTCACATGTGTGATGGACTGCACTGGAAAAGTGTGTTTAAAAATGCAAGTGTGTCAAAAGTCATTGTTTACAAATCAGAGTGGGAAATAAATGCATAGAAACAGCTTAGAAACACCTGATTGAACAGGATAACCTGGTTTAACATAGAGAGAGAGAATAACTCCCTGACAAAAGAAAGTTTAAGTGCTTTTGGATCTGGATGTATTTGTGTGACCATCTAACTGCCTAACTGTGCTAAATTTAATTTCTCTGAGAAGTTCAGTCAGAGTGTGGGAGGTGGTGCCCCCACCATCTTTCACCCTGGTCTCTTCAGAGCCCAGCAGGCCCTATTACGGGACTCAGGAGGGAAGGGCAAAGTTGGAGGAGGAGGAATAGATGGAGGTGCACCCTTAGGTGCTGCCATCTCAACCCCCTCCAGCACCTCTTCTGCAATTTTATGGGTAGGGACCATTTCCCATGGCCCCCTGAAGCAAAGTTCACCAAACTTGTGTGCTATTGCCAGGATGGTCTCCTGAAGCCACCCTGAAAGTTCGGTGCCTCTACCTTGTAAATGCACAACCTACAGAAGAAGAAGAGTTGGATTTATATCCCCCCTTTCTCTCCTGTAAGGAGACTCAATGGGGCTTACAAACTCCTCTCCCTTCCCCTCCCCCCACTACAAACACCCTGTGAGGTAGGTGTGGCTGAGAGAGAACTGTGACTAGCCCAAGGTCACCCAGCTGGCATGTGTTGGAGTGCACAGGCTAATCTGAATTCCCCAGATAAGCTTCCACAGCTCAAGTGGCAGAGCTGGGAATCAAACCCAGTTCCTCCAGATTAGAGTACACCTGCTCTTAACCACTACACCCCTACTGCTCCACTATGCCACTGACACCCCCTGACATTCCCCATTGGTTATAATGGAGCCACGTCAGATCAGAGAATCTGCAAGGTTCTTCAGCAAGTTCTATGTTGGGAAAATTTCCCACCATAGACTTGCATGGGTGGAAAAAACAATTACTTTTTCCCACCATAGACTTAAATGGGGTTTGTTGTTATGCTCAGCTAGCTCTGTGCAGGAGATTTGGGGGGGGGGGCTCTGGTGGGTTTTTTGTTCTGGGTAGGGGCACCAAATTTCCTGCAGGGCTGCTGGTGAGTATCCTAAAAGAAACCAGACAACTTTGCTGAAATTTGGATGGTTGGGGACTCATTCTGTGGGCACCAGGTTCACCTTTAATTGGGTGCCCATAGCATTTGCCCCTCCCAAGCAAATTTCACTGAAGTTGGGTGGTTCCTTTGAGGAAACTCACCAGCAGCCCTGCAGAAAATTTGGTGCCCCCCCCCATTAAAATCGCTTACAGAGCCAAATGGGCCTAGCAGCAAATCTTACCCATCCCACACTTCCCATTGTTTCAAATGGAGGGAGGTGTGGTGGAATGGGCTTGCTTTGTCTGGCAGGCCCTATCCCGCTCTCTGCAGACCCCAGAAGTTGCCAACCTTTCCTGGGGAGGGCTAGCTTTCTCTCTGGGTAAACTGCTGCTACAACCTGATCATTTGAGGAATGTCTGCTGGGGAAGATCAGGATTTCCCACGTTCCTTTCCAACCATGAGGCCTCTGCCTCAGTTTCCCCCTTGGTTCCCCTCTCCTGGGTTCCAAAAGATAAATTGGAGGTCCTGGAGGAAAAGCTGCTCAGCCTCCTCTCTCTCCTGTTTAGATAGTGCATCCAAGACAGTGGAGCATACATGGCACAGAGAACTGTCCTCCACATCCAAGGTTTAAAAAGTATTTCTTAAAAAGAAAACGATTACCAGTATGTTTTAGCACAGCACCAGATGGAGCAAGGGTTTCCAAACAAAAGGAGATATAAACGCAAATCCCCTGTGCCTATCTCTTAACATACCCTAGCTAGGAGTTGTTGAACATAGGATAGGCATATAAAGCTTAGAAGGTTGCAATTCTCAAACAGTTCACTTTACCTGGTCCAAAAATGGCTGTGCCCTTCCCAGCTCAGGCAAGAGGTCTGCTCCTCCAACAGAAGGAAAGAAAGAAGAGACCTTGCCCCTCCACTCCCAGCAATTCATCAGATCCCAGACCCCACCCTCCTTTGACCTGGTCAGACTGGGTCAAGATATCATTTCCCCCTAGATCAAGTAAGCATTTCCTGATGTGTCTCTAGAATTTCTAAAGTCCTCCAAATCTATGATACCTGATGGGAGGAGGGGAGGAAAGAAAATGAAAAGGGAGGGGGGAGCCATTTCTCCACAGGGAGAAACTGGCATTTTTCTCTCCAGGAAAACAGCAGAGGCACACTTTCCCTTTCCTAATGCCTTCCATACCCACAACACCACCTCCACCTCTTAAAACGAAGCCACTGTACAGCAAAGCCTAATGAACAGGACAGAACTAGGTATACCACTGCAACATTTAACAATTCAAACACTGTCCAGCAGTGCAACCATACCAGATAAAGCCAGGGGATACGTTTGCCAGCCCTGACTTCTACCAAAGCATCCATAGCATCCATAGCATTATAGTACAGCAACATTCAACAACTGAGATACTGTCCAGTGGTGTAGCCATACCAGATCAAGCCAGGGGGCACATTTGCCAGCCCTGACTCCTACCAAAGCATCCACAGCACTACACTACAGCAATATTCAACAACACAGACACTAGTATGCACTCTGTTTACACACTGTGCACCCTGCTTACACACACCCAGAAATGTCCAATTAGCTCCAATGGAGCCTGGTCAGTTCAAAGGGAGAACCTGGGGAAATTTCTTGGAGTACCTGTCAGGGGCTCATTTTTTAAGCAAGTAGCACCAAAATTGCAGGGTGTCTTCAGGAGACATTCTTAATGATAATACCCAGGTTTGGTGAAGTTTGGTTCAGGGAGTGCAATTTTATGGGCCCTCAAAGGGCTAGCCCCCATCTCCTATTTGTTCCCATTGGAAACAATGGGAGATGGGGGCACCCCATTTGGGAGGTCCATAAAATTAGATCCCCTGTGCCACATTTTACCAAACCTGGGTGGTATCATGAAGAGACTCTCCTGCAGACATCCTGCAATTTTGGTGCTGCTAGCTTTAAAAATGCACCCTCTATCGTCCAAAAACCATAAAAACACTAAAAAATACCTAAAAATTCGAACACATCCAAATTCTTTTGAATTCGGGTTTACTGAATCAGATATTCAGCTTATTTGGCTTTAATTATAATTTTGAAGCCCAATAAAGACAAATCCAAATTTTACTGAATTTTTCAGTATTGCTCAAGCTTAGCTTCCTTCACTTTCTGAAAAGTTATATTGCTGAGTAAAATGCTTTCGTTTTACCTCATGCTGCCATCTAAGGCAGCTTAGTCCATGCACAAAGGCAGAAAATCTGACAAGTCTGATCAGAGAGTGGTTTTCCTGCCTCAGTGAGTTAGGACTGTGAGAGGGATTGGTCTCAACATGTGACATACTTGATGGCACCATTCCTCCCCACTCTCTTCTGGCTCATCAGATGGACACAGGAGTGCTGACCTGATAGCAAACTCCCCCTTTAGCCTGGTGACATGCTGCCATCCATAGCTAGCTTCTGCTGTTTTTTCCCTTTTTTAAAAGCCCTGGTAAAGGCTAAAATGGAGGGAGACTGCCAGAGTTGTATCACCATTTGGAAGGCAGCATTAGGCTCCACCCACCCTCTGGCTTGGCTGCAGACAGCATTTTCACATAGCCCCCCCCCCCCCCAGTAAAATCCCTGTTTGGAAATGGCCCTATGGTCTAGCTCATGTGAAAGTCAGTAAGCTCCCATGTGTGCTGAGGAATTTCAGGGTATAGTGATGTAGGAATGTCCTGTTATCTTAACATCCTTTATTGGCATTGATAATTACAATTACAGAGTGTTGCAGTTGGAATCACGTATTCTTAGAGGTATTATGAGAAACTTAGCTACCACTACCATTGTTTGCAAATGCTGAAAACTTAGAAGGTAGCATACTATTTCCCAATCATAAAAAAGCAAATCCTCTTTAAGCAGTGACTTGATAAATGTTCCTTAGAGGGGTACATAGAACTCACAATGTAGAAGCACATGTTCAGTTGCTTTTAGTTGTCTCAGTGAGCCAAGACAAAGTCTTTCACTATGTGGTGTGCATGAGTACCTACCCTGGAGGTACCTGTTGGGAGGATATTGAGGTAAGCCAACATGAAGGCTCATCAAAGCTGAGGAGATGTGAGATGGTGAAAATAAGAAGGGAGGATTCCATAAGAGGTGGTTATTTTGAGACTCAGCAGCAAGCAGACCATGCACACTTGGGAGATCATGGTTTGCCTTTCAATGTCCAATACTCTTTCCTTTAGCATCTTAAAGATGTGAGGTCATTCTGAAGTGTAGAGGGACTCCAAAGGGACATCTGTTGACTTGATCTTATAAGTGACGCGCTTGATCCACTTGGATTAAGAGGAGTCAGACAACATTGATCAAACATATCCCTGGCTTGGACATGAAATGGAGGCAGCCAGAATATTAAAGTAAGCAGCCACACCTTCATCTCCCAGAAATTTAGACTTGTTTCTAAACACAGGGTTGAGTAAGCAACACACCTGGCAATTCCTATCAAATGATAAAGTATGATTGGACTTGCTCAAGTCATGTAGAGGCATCACATATTCAAATGGGCACACTATAGAGTATTTGGGGAAGCAAATTGGCTTTGAAGACTCTAATAGTAGCTAGGATGGGCTGCTGTTGGTGCAGAAGAACCGGTTGCCTGCTACTGTTCTGTGCTTTGTGGAGTAGGTAGCCTATTTCAACTGAGATGTTCATTTGAGACTATGCTGAAAACAAACTCTTAAGTATTGGAATTGTTTCACTTGCTCTATGCTGTTCCCATTAATTCTCCATTTCTGGGGTTTTCAGGATTTGGAGAACACCAATATCTTGGATTTGTCAAAATTGATGGTAAGGATATTTTGTTCACAATAGCTGACAAACACCTGAAGGAGGTGATTAAGGCCTTTTTTCAATATGGGAAAGCAGTACAGCATCATCAGCATAGAGAAGTACAAGCATAGCCTGAAGTCCCAATTCGGGAAGTAGGCATTAACTTGCAGGAAGCTTATAGCAAGATTGTTTAAGAAGAGATTTAAAAGGTAGGGTGCTAATACGCAATCCTGCTTTATTGGAAGGGATTTCAGATGTTCGTTGGTCAAGGTTGCTATACCAAAAAGGGCAGCTGGTGTATAGTTTATGGATAAGAAAAAGTAAGCAGGGTCCCATGCCCATGATGGCCAGATTGTGCCATAGGAGCTTGTAGGAATGAGCTGATTTTTAAAATTCAGACCGTGCTGAATAAGTGAACGAATCACAAGCATAAACTAGTTATTGACAGTTATAGTACTGCATTTGGGCTAGGCAGCCCAGGTTCAAACCCTCTCACAACCATGAAATTCTCCAAGAATCTTAGACTAGTTAGTCTCTTTTGACCTAGATGTGCTTTAGAGTTGATATAGCGGGAAAAATTAGAGAATCCTATGAGCACCTGTGAGGAAGGGTCAAATAGAAATTTAGTTAATACTAATAATAGTAATGTTATATTCATAGACAAATAAATGGCATGCAAATATTAATGATACTTTTAAAAACAAACAAACCTTGATTTGGTTTGAGCTCTATGCCACTCCTGATCTCCACGTGAGCCCTACTCACTGGCACTGGGCAAGAACAAAAGCTGCTCCAAGATGCAACACAGAAGTAAATGGAATTTATATCCCAAGATACAACCAAGTCACAAACCCCAGAACACAAGCAGTTTTTGCTCTTGGTAAATTGTTCAGCAGCAGCATTTTAATTGATCATTGAACAGCAACATTGAGGCCATCTGGCAACATGGCTCAGTTGGTGAGCAATTTGATTAAGGTGGGTTGGGCTGGTATTGTTGTTTTAGAAGTTCTAACATCCTTGTTTCAAAACTAGGGGCAGCCTGATTTTACTGCAATAGCTGTAATTACTCCACCAAGTAGGCAGGTATCCTGGGTATCTACACCAGACATTAGCTGGCATGAACACATATTTTTCAACTTACAGATGGCTTCCTAAAGTCCTGTCCATGTATTAAATCATATTGTAGCATGTTTCCAGGATCTAGGCAAATTTTTGTGAGTAGCAAGAGCAACCCAAGGACAAATAGCTGTTTAACAGAGAAAAGATGTACTTAGAATAACATAACTTCAGGCATATCAAAAGGAATAAGTGAAATGCTATATACCGGTAATCAATTACCGGTACTTTTTTTCTAGATGGAAAGTAGGACTTATGGTTCCTTTCTTAAAGGTTATAGCATCTTAGTTACCTAGATCATTTAAAGAGTACGAACCTGATCTTGCCTGCATGACAGATTTTCATGAGCCAAATAATGAAAAAAGGATAAAATTATCAAAAGAGGAATTAATGTAAGGGTAGAGAAGCAGCATCATTTTATGTGTGGAAACCAGCAATGGATATTTTCATGACAACTGAAACTGAAAAAAATGAAGTTATACTTTAATCCTAAGAACTAAGAGTGCAGTTTTCCTCTTGGGAAAATATAATATTTATTGTACTTGCAGCATCTGATTCAATTGTCATTCTACAGGTTCATATAAGTTATCAAGGTTAAAGTTTAAACACCACAATATTACATACTATGCCATAAATATATTCATTGGAGAATGGTACTGGCCAGTTGATGATATCTGTCTCAATCAGCTGTAGGACACCAGTATTATCTCTGTCACAACCAGCCTCATGACCTGTTTTCCCAAGTACAAGCATGCAGGATTAAATTGCTTGCTTTCAATAAAAATGCAAAAAGGGAAATTAGAACAAATCTTTCTTGGGTGTTTTTACCCTCCCTTCTTCACTTTTATGTGGCAGAGACCATCCCGCAATAATCAACCAAGGCCATTTAGTTATAGTCTCGTCTTGCTGTGACTAATAGGATGATTGGTTGTATAGCTTCTTTATGGTTGTTCATTATATCACCCTTACATAAAGTAATTTAATTTCAGTGGGATAATTAGGGCATTTCTAATCTAACTGATAGTCTGAATGAAATTAGATTCTCAGTGGGAGATTTGTGTATCGGGAGACTGGTGACCTTTGGCCCCAATTTTCACAAAATGTATTAAACTGACAGTCTGAGTCTCAAACCCTGCAGTACTGTATTTTTGCAACTTGCACTGCTCCATGTGCAATTGGTAGAAACCTTAAATGAGGTCTCCATTCCCTAGAGATACTTGATTCAGAAAAAGAAATAACAATTTTCCGATGAATTTAGATCTGTTTCACTGGAATGGTGTGTTTCCAGCCAAAATTCACAAAGACGTGATCCCTTAACCTGTTCCAGTCCTTGGCCATGTTCAGGAACATGTGCGATACTATTTCTGAGCATATGAGGAATGCCTTTCCATCCAAGCCAATCACCATATAGGGTTAAGCAGCAGGAACTGTGGTTCACATGCTAAGGCAGTGGTGGCGGACCTTTGGCACTCCAGATGTTATGGACTACAATTCCCATCAGCCCTTGCCGGCATGGCCAATTGACCATGCTGGCAGGGGCTGATGGGAATTGTAGTCCATAACATCTGGAGTGCCAAAGGTTCGCCACCATGGTGCTAAGGCTTCAAGATGCATTTTAGCTCTGGCTTTAGATAACATTCTGCATCACAAGACTTACTTCAACTATTTCCAGGTGTATAACCTGATGGTACGTAGCAACAAAAACAAAACAAAAGCCCAAAATACAAAAACAGAAGTTCAGTAGCACTTCAGAGACTAACACAATTATTTCGGCATAATCTGCATGGATCTGATGAAGTAAAGTCTGATTTATGAAAGCAGCAGTGGCGTAGGAGGTTAAGAGCTCGTGTATCTGATCTGGAGGAACCGGGTTTGATTCCCAGCTCGGCCGCCTGAGCTGTGGAGGCTTATCTGGGGAATTCAGATTAGCCTGTACGCTCCCACACACGCCAGCTGGGTGACCTTGGGCTAGTCACAGCTTCTCGGAGCTCTCTCAGCCCCACCTGCCTCACAAGGTGTTTGTTGTGAGGGGGGAAGGGCAAGGAGATTGTAAGCCCCTTTGAGTCTCCTACAGGAGAGAAAGGGGGGATATAAATCCAAACTCTTCTTCTTCCTACTCTGGTCAATTCTAAAATGAAATAATAGTCACTCTTAATAAAAACAATAGTTATATCCATATTTTCCATAAACATGCACATTTTAATCACTTTTACACACATATAGTATGCAACATACATGAAACTATATTGTATTTAATTTATTGAGAGGGTTCCTTTGCTTATTTATTTTATATTGAAATGTTGTACACCACCCAGACCCCTCCGGGGGTGGGTGATATAAAAGTCAAATAAATAAATAAATAAATAAATAAATAAATAAATAAATAAATAAACTAATAATAATAATAATAATAATAATAATAATAATAATAATAATAATAATAATAATAATAATAATAATAATAATAATAATAAAAAATCAGTGGGATCTGGATTTTGTACCTCCCAATTGTCATGGAGACAGAAAGGCTTTTGTCTTGAGCTATGGTATGTGGCTGGATAAGCTGAGTGCAAAAACTCTAGATAAAAAAAGCACAGCAGCTACCTAGTCCTAGATTTTTTGCATGACAATTGCCACTAAAAGTAACATAAGAGCTGCTTTTGGCTAAGGACAAGACTTTGACTGAATGACACAGGGTCTCTGCTTCATGCACCACACTGTATTTCTGCTCTTGGACCTTTACCTTATTTGTATCCTTGACAGCTACCTTTTCTTCCCTTTACCTTGGTGGTTCTATCAAGAGCTTATACCTAACATGGAGGTCTCTAGCCATGAGAAGACCTGCATGATCTAGGTCTCCTCAAGGATACAGCAGACTCATCCCTAAATTTTCAGCTTATGTTGTTGTTTTTAAATATCATTTTAATTTCTAGAGTTATAAGGGGAAATGTGAAGTATTTTAACGAACTGATTTGTAATTTTATCATTTTGTAGTTTTATCATAGACTGTCTATTCCTAGAGAGCTGTGACATCATTTCCAGCTTTTCCCAAGATTTCATGCTGATGGTGTCACCCATCTCCCTTCTCCGCATCTGCTGTTGCGTGTCAATCATCAGCTAGAAATCCTACCTGCATGTTACTAAACAGTACCCCAAGAATATTGTGGTTTATCATTTACAGTTGTCTTTCTAAAAACAAAAAAGCACCTGGGAAATGAAACAACCCCAGAAATCTACTGATTATACCACTGCAGCCTTTTTAGGCCTGCTTATGTAATTTACTGGGGTAAAAAAAAAATCTCACAAAGGGAAACTGATCCAGGGAAGCACCAACCTTATTGAAGTGTTATTGTTGTCAATAGGGTGCAGAAACCAATCCATAATTTATCACATTTTTCCTTTGTGAGTTATCGCAGGCATGTTCTTTGGGGAGAGAACATGCATGAAGTTAAATAAATAAATAAATAAATAAATAAATAAATAAATAAATAAATAAATAAAATTAAAATGATTGTCGCTGTAAGAGATTATTTCTATGATTTCAGTGGTATTGCCAGTTGTCCTCTTCACTCCATTGAGAACAAAAATTGGGGGAAGGGCAGTTGTGGGATTCTAATTATTTAGCTACCAGTTCACCTCCCCCATGCTGTGCACCCCCCTCCCACTGCACCCCCCCCCATTGCCCACTTACCCGGCTGCTGTGCCCCCTCCTTTTTGATGATGGGCTGGGGGAAGGCAAGGCCAACTGCCGGGCCTCAAAGGGCCAGGCTTTTTTGGCTGGCTGCCTCTGGCAGCAGCTCACTCCAGTATTGGCCAGTGGGCAGCTGCTGCCGGAGTTCCCTTCAGGAGACTGGCCGGCTACAGATCAGGTCACATGCCTGGGCTGGAGAAAGGTTCCCCCTGGGTTGCTCAGCTGGCCCCTAGGCATGTGCTCCAGGGCGGGGAGGAGAGTCCAGGGTGGGGAGGAGACTTGCTGAGCTGGAGCCCTCTGCTCCACTTCTCCCCCTGCGCTGCCCAGTTTGGCTCTCTTCCCAACCCTGGACTCCGAGATGCTAAAAGCCCCGTAGCTTCCTCTCCCAGGGGAAGGGGGGTGAGGGGGCTTTTAACAACTGGTTTGCCCAAACCAGGCCAAACCAACTGAATCCCACCACTCGGGGAGGGGTAAATTTATACCCAGAACTGATGTCAGGAGGATCTATTCAATGGATTTTCTGAAGTGCATGGTAAAAATCATACAACTTTGGTGAATTCCTAGGTGGACAAGGTTTCACATTCACCCTTTCTTGCCACTGTACTTCTCTTCTTTCCCTGTCAAAACCATTGTGTGTGTGTGAATTCTCCTCATGGGAACAGTTAGCCCTTCCACTGAGACATTTTGCTACTGTTTATCTGTTGATAGTTGCTGTGTTCATCTTTTAACCTCAAAACTAGAGCAACTAAATTAATTACAGCAACATATTTCTAAAAGTAAGAAACTTAGAATAAAATATCCTAAAAATAAGAAACAGCTGTTACTGTTCCTATAAGTGAAGTGCAGTGCCCCATTACAATAAAATCACTTCTATAGTTGATCAAGCCAGTGAACCATAAATGAAAGACTCTCCTAAATAGGCTTTGACAAGTCTGCAAAGGAGTCATTACCATCATTCAGTTTATTGACTTATTAAAAACACCCTTATGTGATAAAGGCATAATATGAATGAACACTTTGAGGATACAGATTTTGCAGAATACAACAGTGTCAATGTTTTTAGTGGGCTGTTTTAAATCTTTTTAAGGGCCATCGGTTAAACCCTGTCTTCCTTTTTGCATGGCCCCAATCCAAACTGAAGCCATGCACTCCTGTGATTCACCTTTTAAAAATGGAGCAGCCTGGTCTTCACCATGTCTTTTTCAACTGATCCCCGCTATATTTTTGGTGTGCTCTGGCATGCAAGCAAAGTACACAGAGCCACTAAAAGATGTGTAAACTGCTCATTGAATAGAACCAATAATTTAATCACATATACAGGTGTTGTTGAAGAACAGTTACAAATAGTCTTTAACATAAGATAAGGAAGAAAGCGAGAAACTACTCTCCTCCGTAAAGGTTGCCTTAGCAATGAAAACACAGTAAAAAATACATACAATCACACTATTTTCCCATTATCATATGAAAACTATTTAAAAATCCATCTTTACCAGAAAGGCACAATCTAAATGCTTGGGAAGGGGTCCAGTATATGTAATATAGAATATTAATGTTCAATCTGAAGAAGAAAAGGATAGTACTGCACCATGACCACCAAGTTGCTGTTCAGGGAGTTTGAAAAGGTATGACATATTTACTACACTTAACAGTGGCAGTAATCATGCCCTCCCATTGCATCTGGCACATTTCCCCCTCTACATTGAATAAAAAAGATTCCAGAGTGAGGTTAGGAGGCATTGATTTTTCCCTGTTTGAGCTTCAAATATCATCACATAGCCAGATTTCATTGGCTGTGTGATGTTGCCATGAAGAAAAACAGAATGAGGGCAATCCTTTTCGCCCCCAGAGAAGGGTTACACGTTCTGGCTTGAAAAATTGCTGAAGATTTGTTCCCTCAACCTACAAAAAAACCCTCTATCAAAAACTTTTGAAGGTTTTCTTCAGTGTTGAAGAGAAAAATCCACTTTGAAGCCTGTATGACACCAGCCAACAGCAATCCTATCCCTCTTTCAGAGGTGTACGGCCTACAGGAACATGGGGGTCACCCATGTCCCCAGGCATATGCCTTTTGGTCATGTGGGGGGTACCATGTGACCAAAAGGCATGTGCCCAAGCTGCACACCCCTGAGCCATGCCCCCCACAGGCAGTTGTGGGGAAGGGCAGGGCTCAGAGGCCGGTGGTCACAACACCCGCCTAGTCCACCCAGTGCTACCACTGCTGAGCCCCACCCCTGACCTCTGTGCAGGCCTCCCCAGGCCCTACAGGCCTGTATGAAGGCTGGGGGCAGAGTTTGGCCTGCACAGAGGCCAGGGGCATGGCCTCCTCCCCAAGCCATGGCTGGGAGCATGGCCTGCCCCCCCAAGCCCTGCCCCCAGGTTTTGTGTAGGTCTCCCCAGGCCCTGCTAGCCTGCACAGAGGCAAGGGGTATGTGGGGGGATGGGGCTTAGCCTGCACGGAGGCCAAGTATGGGGCTTGGTGGTGGGCAGCCCCATTTCCATGAAACCCATCCCTGGCCTCCGTGAGGGCCTCCCCAGGCCCTGCCGACCTGCATGGTGACTGGGAATGGGGCTTGGCCTACATAGAGGCCAGGGGCAGGACTCATCAGTGGGCAGCCCCGCCCCCAAGGCCCACCTCCAGAACCCAAGGGGGAACAGGAGTGGGGGGGCATGGGGGTACCTGGAGAAGTGAATTCCACACAGCAGAAATAAAATTTCTTCAGCACAGCTCTCTTCCCCAAAACATCTTCAAAATGTTCTATTTCTCTCAACCCAGGTTTTTTGAAAATCGCTAAACTAGAAATCTTTTCCCCCCAACCCATTTTGAAAACATTTTCTGCCTGCTAAGCGAACACACCAGCAGGCAAGAAATGCTTTATTTCTTCTGCCCAAACCTCTTACTTTCATTTTCACCACTCACAGCTGCCATTTTGTGTGCTGCAGCAGAGATTCTCTGAAGCTTCCCCATGGATGTTGCCTCTGCTTGCAGCTCATCTGCATATGATTTCCCTGTAAAAAGTTGATGAATAAAGTTTGTTTTGCCTGGCGATCCCATGCACATGTCTTTTTTTCTTTTTTGGTTGTTTTGAGGGGGATGTCTGCACAGCTATGGTGACATGATTAGAGAAGCTGCAATATGTGCATATTTGTGTTGCCATTGCTTTGCAGACATCCCCCTCAAAACAAAAAAAGGGGGAAATGACACGTGTGCAGAATTGCTAAGCATAACAAACTTTATTCATATACATTTTACATGGAAATCATGTGCGGATGAGCTGCAAGCAGATGAAACATCCATGGAAAACCTTCACCAGATTACAAAGGCATGGTGAATCTCTGCAGCAGCACACAAAATGGCAGATGCAACTGTGAAACTGACAAAAACTTCATGCCGCAGGTGGAAAAATGGATCTGTTTTTTGGCTAGTAATGTTTGTCTTCACACTGTGGGAACACAAAATGCCCAAATGAATTTTTTAAAAATGTCTGTGGGAGCTTTTATTTCTGCTGTGTGGAAATCACCAATCCCTAGTCAGCTTTTGGCATTTAGTGTCTTTATAGGCAGCAATTAGGTTTTCCTAATTTCCCTTGTATACTTTAGCAGAAATTCTAGAGCATAAGAACATAAGAACAAACCTGCTGGATCAGACTGGAGTCCATCTAGTCCAGCACTCTGCTACTCGCAGTGGCCCACCAGGTGCCTTTGGTAGCTCACATGAAGGATGGGAAAGTAATGGCCTGCTGCTGCTGCTGCTGCTGCTGCTGCTGCTGCTGCTGAGCACCTGGTCTGCTAAGGCATTTGCAATCTGAGATCAAGGAGGATCAAGATTGGTAGCCATAGACTGACTTCTCCATAAATCTGTCCAAGCCCTTTTTAAAGCTATCCACCCTCTGTAGCCATTATATGTGAAAGCTTTTACAGGTCCAACAAATGGTTGCCGCCACTATTTTAAAGTTAACGTGTCAAAGGGATGAGGTGGTCTTGTCTCCCCAACATCTTGATAGGCTGAAGACAGGTGTCCCCAGTGTGATGCCTGTAGGTATCATGTCACCCACTGACCCCTTTCATAGTGCCCACCAAGTGCTTTTAAGAAAGTGGCCACAGTCTGGTAAGATTTTGTCTAGTAAGGATTCTAACTGGCCACTAGAGATTTGATTAGTTATGCAGATTTGTAAAAATGTTGCTTTGGCAGCAGCTACCATTACAGGACAAACATTTTTTTTTACTGTGTAACTGAATGTGGGCCACAGAAGCTCCATCTCCTACTGAATCTATTTTGTGGCAACCATTTTGTGACTGCACACATTACACTGGGTGGGAATTACAAATGTACCTCCAGGCTCAAAAAGATTGGAGACTCCTGTCCTAACAAATGGTATACCAGAATCCACAATCCAAAGCTGCAATTTCCTCCATGGAAACTGATCTCTGAAGTCTGAAGACTGGTTGTAATTCAGTGAGAACTCATGACCTTCATTAATGTTAATAATCCTACCTTACTCTGGCATGTTTGGCTAAAACAGTGATGAAGAAATGACAACCAGAAGTAGCACAAACCACTACTTCCTTCACCCCTTCTATTTTTGGTGGGAAACCCTTGTTTTCTTCCAATGTGGGGCAGGGAAAAGAAAGTCCAAAAATTCTTGTGCGGCCTGAGGGACCAGGCCAGACTGACTTGGTAGAAAGCCTTTTTTTTTTTTTTGCAGCTGCATTGCTTCTCCAATGATAAAGCTGGATCCAATATAACACCAAGGCTTTTAACTGAGTCAACAGGGATCAGCAGAATTCCTTCAAAAATGGGGAGAACAATGTCCTTCAGGATCTTTGTCTTCACAACAAGCATTACTTCTATCTTTTCAGAGTTTGGTTTCAATTTGTTCATTTTTAGCTAGTTAGAGACAGCATCCAAGCAGAGATTCAAGACATCCCTTGCATCACAAGGATATTTGTATTAAGATATATATTGCTGAATATAATCAGCATATTGTTGGCAATCAGCCCAGACTATGAATGATTTGTCCAAGAAATTTATTTTATACATTCATTCATTCAATTTATATCCCACCCTTCCCACAGGGTTCAGGGCAGCAAACATCAATAAAACCACAACAATTAGACAATATAAAACCAATACCAGCACAAACAGCGTCATTTAAAATTTTCACAATAATACAATAAAAGAAAACAGATGGCAATAAAATCTTAACCAGACACCCATGGGAGGCAGTGATGTTCCAGTTAGGCCAGCTGAACCTGTGTCGGGCCAGGAACCACCAGTAAATGATCCCCCCTCGATGAGCGGAGGGGTCTAGAGGGGCAATGGAGAGAGGCAGTCCTGCAGGTAGGAGACTGAAAATCATGACAGGATAAAATTGTGTTCTGTGGAACTCCACAAGAGAGGTCCCACACTAATGACAACTAGTTTCTAATAGCAAAATTTTGAATCTGATCCAATAGGAATTATTTGAACAAGTTCAATGCACATCTCAATAGTTCTGCATCCAGAAACCACAGCAAGATGGCAAGATCTACTGTATCAAAGTCTGCAGATAAATCCAATAAAAGCAACAGAAAGACATGGCCTTTGTCTACACCAGCGATTCCCAACCAGGGTTCCGCGATACCCTGGGGTGGCATGAGCATGTCCCAGGGGTACCGCGGCAACGCTACCAGCCCCCCTCACTTTTGTGGTGTCTCCCGCCAGTGCCAGCAAGGACAAGCAGGGGTACTGGGAGGGGAAGGAGGGATGGCAGGGGTACCGTGAGATATGAAGAGTGAGGTCAAGGGTACCGTGACATTGAAAAGGTTGGGAAACACTGGTCTACACTCAGACAGAGGTCATCAACTGAAGCTAAGAAAGTAGCCTTCATTCCTTCATTCCATAGTGTGGCCAGAAGCAAGACTGAAAAGGGTCTAGAGCAGATGAGTTATTAAGGAAGACTTGGAGTTGGTCCATTATGCTTTCTTAATCACTTTGTCCAGAGAGACTGAGTAGTAATTGGCCAGATCATTTTTCTATAGGGATTTTTAAAAAGTGGATAATGGATAACCACCTTTTTGAGAGACTGAGGGAAGTTTCCTTGGATTAGTGATTTATTTATAATAGAAATTAAGTATTTGTTGATGTGGTTAAGTCTGGGACAGGGGCTCAGATTCAGATTAGGTTACATTGAGTTCTAGGGCGCAGACTCGGACTAGGCGCACAGTCATTGCCAGGTTGGGGCTTAGCGTTAGTGTTCGGGTAACAATTAATCACTGAATATTTCTTTTAAAAACATACGTTAGGGTTAGGGCTTGGGCAGTGGCTCAGATTCGGGTTAGGGTTACTTTGGGTCGCTCCCCACTTACCTCTTCGTGTGCAACTCTGCAGCGTCCCCGCGTCGAAAAGCCTCCGCGGCTTATGACCACGGAGACTATTTGCTCCCCACTGATTTGCCATTAAGGAGCTAACGCGGGCAGCCAAGAACGGGAGTTTCGTGGGAATAGAGGCAATGAAGCGTTTTCATTGGCTGGCACAGGTGTGCGTCATGGAGGGAGGGCGGGCCTCCATTTTCATTGGCTGGGACGCAGGTCGTTTTTTGATAGGCTCCGGATGTCTGCCACGTCATCAAGAAACGCGCTGGACAGCTTTGGAAGCATTTGTTTGAAGATCGTCTGCACATGCTGACGTCAGCATAAAAAATAAAGTGAAAATCAGTTCTTACGCCGCCACCGACTACTCGTCTGGTCTGGTCTGCAGCACCTCGCTGTGTGAATTCGCAAACTAAATTCGCTGTGAATTTGCAGCAATAAACCGCGAACAAAGGGAACAATATCGTCACGTCACGTTGTGCACACGTCTCAACGTCTTCATGTGGCTTCATTCTGCACACTGACGGTGACGCCCTCCCCAAACAAAATGGAGGATTCTTTCCCCAGATTGGCCGGAAAGCTCTGCGCCCCAGCCGTAGATCAACCGCTGCGTCATCTTCCGGGTTCTGCCCACCACCCCACTCACTTGCCAAGCGCGGGGTTTGGGAAAATGTTGCTGTTTTTTGAAGAGCAGATTTGACGCGCACCAGGGAGGAGGAAGAGTGGCAATTTCTGCGCAGCCGCGCAGTGGACGCTGGGGATGTGGGGAACGTCCTGGCTCCCCGCGTCTGAACAAGAGAAACCCCGTGGCTAATGGTGAGTGGGGAGCGACCCTTTGAGTTCTAGGGCACAGACTCAGACTAGGGCAACAGTCATTGTGAGGTTTGGGGTTAGCGTTGGGGTTTAGCAGCCAGGATGGGCAAGGATCCTAAGAGCAAGTGAAAATTGGAAGGAATATTATGGGACACTTCAGGATTTTACAAACTATGGTAAAATTCATTAGCTTGGGAGACTTGGTCACCTTAATTATATATGTGAAATAGTTTGAAGAATTGTTCACTTTAATTTTAGTTTAATTCCCCCACTCTGTAGCTATTCCACCTTCCCCTGCCAGAATTGGGTCATTTGTGCCTTTTCCTTTCTACTTGCACCTTGCAGCAGTGGCGTAGTGGTTAAGAGTGGGTGCACTCTAATCTGGAGAACTGGGTTTAATTCCCTGCTCTGCCACTTGAGTTGTGGAGGCTTATCTGGGGAACAAGATTAGCCTGTGCCTCCAACACACACCAGCTGGGTAACCTTGGGCTAGTCACAGTTCTACGAAGCTCTGTCAGCCCCACCCACCTCACAGGGTGTTTGTAGTGAGAGGGGAGGGAAAGGAGATTGTAAGCCCCTTTGAGTCTCCTACAGGAGAGAAAGGGGGGGGGTTAAAATCCAAATTCTTCTTCTTATTCTTCTTCTTCTTCTTCTTCTTCCATACTTTATCCTACTCTCTTGTTCATCTCTTAAGGATAGGTAAAACAGATATCACAATGTATAAACGAATTGATTTTTTAAACAAAATGTATGGTAAAATATCTCAGTGCAGATGGTATTCTGTGGCAATAATTTAATCACATTTGCTCCTGCATATCCGACTTTACTGCATAGCCCTTTAATGCATGCAGCAGTTCTGGTGCTGTTTCTAAAAGACAGATTAAGGTGTGTATGTTTACACTGATGCCTGATTTGCAATCCACAAGGCAAACAAGGTGGGGGAGGCTCTATATCTGGCTGTATAGCTGCTCTCCTTTCGGTCAGGGAGGTTCAAATCCAACCAAGCCTCACAGAAAGCTTTTTAAAATCTAGATAAACAGGCCAAAGATATCTGACAGCTGTTTCATGCTCTTCATCATCATCTGAAACAATCAGTACGCATTAGAGAGTACTTTTCCCTTTACAAAGGTGATAATTAGATAACAAGCTGAGATTAAAGTAATTACAGTTAGACAGCTGGCAAGGCAGCACAGTCATGTTGAAATACTGTTGATGCTTCAGCATCTGGTTCTAACAACAGCACTGGCTAAAAGATTTTACATTAATTACATCACATAATTTAATATAAACATGTTTAATTACAATTGATGGGTGATAAACTGTTCAAGAATGACTTAACCCCTTACAGATGTCAAAATCATGGGAGTGTCGCATAGCACTTTCCACTTGAGGTGCTAAGCCAGAGTAAGGAGGGCTAGAAGATTCTCACCACCGTAAAGCTCTCATAGCAGCAACATAGCAGACATTACTTAGATTTTGTCCCCAAGCATATTGCAAACTATTGCTTACACAACTCAAGCATATGTTCAGAATGAAATAAGCATCACACAGATGATCATAATGTGGCTGGAGAGGGATGAGCTTGTTCTTTTAGTACCATCCACCAATGCGTCCCAGAATTAACAAACTCTTCTAACAAGTCCTTATTTTCTCTAATATAATATTTTTACACTTAAAGAGGACAAAGTCATTATGTTCCTCTTAAATACTCAAATTAAGTATCAAATTAAATGATCCTTTTATTTTGGGGAGCACTCAGGCTAATAAAACACAAGTGCATACAGTCTTTGAGATAATGTTGGTAAATAAAATTAGCTGCAGAGACAGTCATTTTGTAAGCCTCGTAATAATAGGTAAAATAGATCTCTGCAACTTGTTTGCATAGCTTGTTTCCTCAATATTTGTGAGGATCAGAGCAGGAAAGATAATGCAAGAAAAAATACAAATCCTCTGTAAACAACTTCCCCCTTATTAACCATTTTTTTTAAAAAAATTAAAAACTGTAAAAAGAAATTCAAATTAATTCCTTTGCCATTGGAGACAGAACTAGGTAAGCACAAGGACCCAAGCAGAGCATTCTAGAACAAAGGAAGCCCAGGAAATGACAGTTTAATTCACAAATTTCCTGTCATCTTTCAGTGAAAAAGAGTATAGAGATAAGACTATGAAATGGAAGACAAGGAACCAGAGGCGTAGCTGGGCCAAACTGCGCCCGGTGCGTATTCTTATTTTCCGCCCCCATGCCCCCCTGTGGTGCCCCCCTGCGATGCCCCCCGTGGTGCCCCTCTACAGTGCCCCCTATGGCGCCTCCCCTTCCCCGCTTCCACGCTTCCACGCTTCCCCCCTTCCCACACTTACCTTAGTTGCTTTTCTTTTTCAGAACTTTTTCAGGCTGCAAAAGGCCTGTTCTCAGTAAAAACGGCCTGATGGGAACTATACTTCCCAGGAGACCTTCTGAGTCCCTGGGAACTGTAGTTCCTCAGGCTGTTTTTACCGTAAACAGGCCTTTTGCAGCCTGAAAAAGTTCTGAAAAAGGAAAGGAACTAAGGTAAGTGTGGGAAGGGGTGGGGGGCGCTGCGGGGGGTACCGCAGGGGGGCAGGGAAAGGGGGAGGCTCCTGGGGCAATTTTCTGCACCCCCCAGGCGTGCGCCCAATGCTCAGCGCACCCCCGCCCCCTTGTAGCTTCACGACTGCAAGGAACCTAAGGTAAGTGCCATTACAGAACATTTAATTGAATGGCTCCTAATGAAAGTATAGATCTGTCACTGAATGCCCACACTGTTGAGAAAAGTTATAGAAATATGGCCATAAAGATGGTTACAGATGAGCGGGAGGACAAGCCCTCTATCACCAATCCAGCTGGAAATTCTCTACCTTTCCCTCACCTTCCTCACACTCTACATCTTTTGGATGCACACTGGTTATATCATCTCATCTGCACCCCTATTTCAGACCTGTCTTTCTCCACCCCCTCCCTTTTGACCAGTTCAGCTCTCTGTCTTCCCCATTACTTGGTAACAAGATCCACATAGCTCCATCCTAAACTTTGTTTCTCAGAAGGAGAGAATTGTCTATTCTGGCTGTTGATATCACAAATTCCAAACACATAAAGAAGGCATAAGACAGAGGTATTTGATTGGTCTATTGGCTGACAATGTCACCCCTTTTCTGCACTGAAAGCTGGGATGCAGCATCAGGGTTTTCCCTTATTTACAGATTCTAGCATATCACCAAACAAAAAACAGTCTGTCATAAGTCTCAGATTTAATCAAGTGAAATACAATAAATATATACTACAAACTATTAAAGTTTCAATATTCAGAATACTAAAAGTTTTTCTTAAAGATCTTAATTTTTCCTGTTTCCTCTGATATATTACAACAATTTAAAAGTAACTAATATTTTAACTGACTTACATTGCAATCCTGATGGGAGCTGAAACCTCTGAGGAGATGGTGTGAACCCAGCACTAGTGTAAATGCACTGGTACAAGCAGCATTTACACTGGCACTGGGGCACTTATGCCAGTGCTGGAGAGCAGCATGGCAACACGACACTCAGCGCAGTCTTGGCAGAAGTGCTCCTCTGGTGCAGGACCCTGTGTCAGGGCTAGCTTTTCCCGAGCCCTTTTGGCCTGGGAACATCCCATTTGCCAGCGCAGACTTACTCCAGCAAAATTAGTGGTGCAGGCCATTGAGCTTCATAGGCCACTTTCACAGGGGAAGGGGCAGCATTCTCTATCTTGTTTTTGGCTTTCTATCTACAGCACAGTAAGCTTCTTTGGAAGCAATGCAGTTGTGCCATGGGTGTTCTGACCTCAGATGCAGTGCAACTACTCCCTACTCCCACCCCTGGGATTGCACTGTTCTTGTGTGGACAAGCTATTGCTTTAAATTCTTCTAGATCTTCAGGCAGCAAATATTTACTTAAAATATTCATGGCTGTCTTTTCCTAAATAGGCTCAATTTGGCTTACAGTAGGAAACCTCATCTTCCACAACATTGGGTTCAATGTTACTGGCAGACACATACCCAGTTATGACAATAATATAAGGTAGCCAATTACATTGTCTGGAGTAAAATGTAAAATAATATTACCACGATCTGTACTCTTAACAATGAATCATCAGATGGGGCACAAAAACGTTTTGGTCATATTTGTAAATTGTGGTTCTCTCTTCCTTGGTGATATCTCTAGGGACTTTCTGTATGCTGATTCATAAACTATTGTGCAAGCTACACAAAGACAGATAATGCCATTTTTAAAATTTAGAGGTTATAATATTGTTTTATGCAAGTAATTATTTGGTTATATTGGATTGGGTTCAAATGGCTTTTGAAATATTCATATATGGTGGATCCCAGACACTCAGGAGTACCTTTCACAACATATGAGGAGCTAGAGCAGGAAAAAAAGATGAGAAAACTCAAGGAGGGCTGTGTTTATGCTTTTCTGGATTCAAACTAGAATCCAGGATAGAGAAAATTTATACAAAGAAATTGCCCTTCAACAAACCAACCACAAAATAGACGATCATACCAATTAAACCAAAATTAAACAACAAAAAATGAAGTCATTAGCTCTATGATTAAATGAAATATTAGTACAATTAACTAATTGTAGGACTTGCAATAATTATTCCATTTTGAGTATTTTAAATGTACATTACAAAACACCAAAATGGCCATTGTATCTTGTTCTGCACTTAAAATAGACTTCATAAAAGATATGGGCTCCAGGTGGGGTGTTTCATTAAAAAAGGTAATAATGGTAAATTAGTGCATGCTAGCTATGTCTAAAGCAATTTATGTCTATCATTTGGTCAGATATGATATGTACTTGCTATTGTCCACCTATGTGGACATATTCATGTTACTAAAAAAGGAAAGAAACTGCATGAGTTTGAAGTATGGTAGGCAGTGTTTGACAGATTCATGGTCAAATGGTAAGGGAACTGCTAAGCAAAGAGCACTGCATCAGTAGACTTGTCTTCTTTGCACAATTTGACTTTTTGATGGATATTTCTACTCTTTCCACACCCCCTCAAACAAGATCTGTGGGGTATGTTGGTGTGGTGGGGAAACAAATCTCTAAGTTCCGTTCTTTCCAGTGTTCTGGGGAAATGTATATAAAGCCACTTTTCTGAAGAGAGCTTCACTATGAAAACCACCAATATCAGAACATGTGAATATCTATCAACACGTTTCATTTACATTTTTCTTTTAATTTAATCAAGTAGTTTTAATGAAGCATACATGAAGACCAAAATACTTAAATGTACAATACATTAATCACAATGACATCAAACACAAGGTAATATAATGACAATTTTCTGTTGAAATATTCTTGTAATAATTAGAATGTAGCCAGAACGCTGTGCTAAAAACAATGCGGTATTCTTTAATTAGAAGTATGGAAGTTAGATGAGTTTTGTCCTTATATGACAATCTGAAAGATCTATAATTGAATCTTCCCAGATTTTTTTGAAGGTAAATCGTAGTCATGAATTGCATTTGTATCACTATCATCATCACTCACCAGACCTACAAAGTAGAGAACTGGATCAGAATTGTTCAAAAAATAATATCTAACTACTGCTATATACCTTCTCTAGAATGAAACAATGATCTACCTTGCCCCTTTGCTTTCCCAAACTGAGGTCTGTAGCATAATTTTGAGAAGTTTAAAAACTATTGCAATGTTTAGTTTTGTAATTTAGAAACCAATTTAAGAGTCAATAACAACTATTTTAAAAAAGCAACAGTTTTTAAGGTTAAATAACATGTGAAGTAACAGAAAATAACATTCCTACTAAAACACTGGCTGGCATCATGTAGCAGTACACAAAACAAATTAATTTTGAAGAGTCCATGGATAATTAGATTATTCTTAGAGAATATGATCTGAATAGAAAGACCTGAACAAATCATTTCCTGTGGTGAAGCAAACTTTGTGTTTCCAGAACAGTAATTCCCAAGGACAGATTAAATCTTTTTTTTTTCAAACCAAGACAAGAGATCAGACGTAGATCATGATATGATATGGGGATTTTCAAAGAACAGAACAGAAAAATTCTGTTGGTTATGTTCAAAATCTGGAGCATAATTAAAATGGGCTTTCTCTATAATGCTCCCCATCAAGACTATGGTATCATATGCCTTGCTAAACTTTTGAAACCCAGGGTCTGACTTCTTAGAGTAATTCTCCGTTTATCCAAGCAATTCTTTAATATCTAATGAAATCTTACTCTGACTTTGTGACTACCCTGATTTCCAATTAGGTTGTTCAATAATATAATATAATATAATATAATATAATATAATATAATATAATATAATATAATATAATATAATATTATATTATATTATATTATATTATATTATATTATATTATATTATATTATATTATATTATATTATATTATATTATATTATATTATATTATATTATATTATAATAATACAATATAATGTAATATAATATAATATTGTGAAGATATAAAGTTTTTGTGGACCTGCTTGAAAGCAAATCTCACGTGTTCTGAATAAACCAATCAAGACAAAGGATATACATATATATTGTCCATTCTGTTCCTTGGTCTAAGGAGGCATAGATATGGGCAGCCTTGGCCAGTTCTTGGATGTTTGGTTGGTCACATGAGATAAAGAAGTGCCCTGTGACAGAAATGTAAAAAACCCTCTGATGGAGGCTGCGATAGACACTCACTCAGCCTTCTATAACATCAAGACAGGGAACCACTAACTCCTACCTTTTCTTTTCAGGGACTGAGGTGGCTCAAAAATATGGTACTGGGAAGTAAGTAACCACTTTCCCTGTTATCATATACCAAAGGGACTTTTATTTTTCTTTTCTTTTCTGACAGTCCCCACACTAGGCACACTAAAATAAATATACTAAAGCAGTAGTAAATAATCAAAAGTACAGATTTATTTAACAGACAGAGGAGATGGTAAAAGGAGTAGATATTTAAACTTGGAGATGTATGGCTAAGTCAAACAAGGCAAGTGGCAAGAGAAATATATTTACACTATTCACAAGACACTTTGGCACAGAGACTTAGGCCATTTCTGCATGGGTAAAAACCCCCAGTAAAACAGCAGTAAAAACAGCATTATGGGCAGAGAGTTCACAAGGCCATCGCTGCAGAAATAATGCTGCAGCGATATAGCAACACTCCAGTGGGGCCACAACAGTGTATTTGAAAATCACTCAACAAGCAAGTCTTTTCAACAACAGCGCTTCGCAGCTGTGAAGCACCCACCAGGAATGGGTGTTGCAGAGCCTGCCCCCCACCATGGCAGCCCAAACTGGCCAATCCTGGTGCCTACCCTGGGAAATAAAGACTGCCGTTTGCAAAGTGCAGCCGTGTGAAGCGCTGCAGTTCAGCCAATGCACTGCCTGTCCATGGAGTGCCCACCCAGGCGAAAACTCTGTTGCTGCAGCATTGCCAATAACACCAAAGGCACAATGCTGTAATTGGCTATGCAGAAATGGCTTTATAGTTTTGCTTTTCTTAACACAGCACTTAAGATTACTTTGTTCAGTTTAGCTTAGATTTTGTTTCATAAAATGTTTCACAAAAAGTACAGTTCCTTTGCATAGATGTTCTGGCTTATGGCTATTCGCATACAGGGTCCTAACATAGGCTAAGTACATTCACTCAGTACCCAGACACATAGCCTTCCAAGTTTAGTAAAACCCTTGAAGCAAAACATATACTGATGTAAGCTTAAAGCAAATATCTATACCCCAGAAAAACTGGTGTACTAATACTGTCCTTTCAGTAGGAGAAGCCCTTCTCCTGGTTGATTAAGCCTTCACTTGGACCTTCAATAAACCCCACCATTATACAGTATCTGTGTATGACTGCTTAAACTCAGCACTCAGGCTGATATGAGTAGAATTAGTCAATCTTTCTGGGTTGATCTACTCCCCTCAAAGTTTAGTTTTGTCTTAGTTATGAAACTCAGCAGTTTTAACGGTAGGAAGAATTCCAACCAAAATCCCTCTAGAATGTCTGTGGCAGGGAGATATCCTTCTCCTCCCTCTATAGCAAACGGTTACTTGCCCAATCAGAGTACAGGAGACCACAGCCAATCAGATGTCTCTTCTGTTCCTAAACCTTTCCTGCTCCAATCTGAAGGTAAGTTTGCTTTGTCAGAATTGCATTTTAAAATTAAATGTTCCTTGCAATCACTGGCGATTTCTGGAGCTAATATAAATGTCCATATTGTAAAGGAATTATTTTTATATGCAGCTGAAAAATAGGGGGAAGAGATAGGGTGACCAATTGCAAAACAGGACAACAAAATTAGTTAAGTAATTTCAATTGTATCCCACTCTTTCTCAGGACCTCACAACAGAACACTTGGTCTCACACATATTGTTTTCACAACCATCCCCAAGAGGATTATAGAAAGTGTCTTATCTCGTATTTCATGGCAGTGTGTGGGGGGGATAAACCTGGGTCTCCCTGATACTAACCTGGCACTTTTACACCACACTTGTGTAAACACCTCCCATGCATTGAAATGTATTTCTAGTAGGAAAATGCTCATTCAATTTAGTGGGAGCTAAGAGTTTCCACAGAATATTCCAGAATAATAATAGTTTTAATCAGTTCATATCAGGTATGATTTACTATTCAAAATTAATATACTGAAGTATTCACTTTGCCATTTTATATCATTAGTTCCAATTCCTGAAAAGCAAATTATCATCTTCAATCATAGCATTAAAATATTAGAATGGGATTATTGTACTCTAATTCTACATACCTCTATCACATCACCACAGACAGATACTCCAATGCAAAAATACATCTTCTGATTCAGAAAGTCCTTCTCTTAATTGCACAGTATTTTACACACTTGTTCTGGGTTGCAAAGACAACGGCCATCATTCAGCAAAGCGTTAGTTGAACTTCAGTCTCCTGAAATTAATGGACGGACATGTATGTTTAATTAATATGAAGCTTGCTTGTATCAGGTCAGGCCACTGGCTCGCTCAGGAACTGATCAGCATTGTCTGTTCTGCCTGCCAGCAGCACAGAGGAAAGGTCTTTCCTAGCACCTGCAGCTTGAGATCCTGGGGCTGGATATGCCAGGTACTGAAATGAGAGCCTTCTGCAGACACAGCAGGCGCTTAACTACTGAGCCACCATCCCTACATTGTGACTAATGTATGTAATATGAGTCACTGGCATCGCTATATTTTTAATTCCTCATTTCACTGCTTGAGAAAATGTTAGACAAAAGGGAGTAATGTGGAAAATAGCTAAAATTATTCAGGTCCACTTTTCAAATGCACAAGAGATTCCACCTAAGTTTGCATAAATGCCTCCCCTCCAGATGACTTGACTCCTAGGCAGCACCAGATCTATGCTGGGAGAACTTATAGACCACAAATTATAAATCTATAAGTTTTTTGATATATCATGTTAAAGAAAAATATAATTAAACTAGCAGTGAAGCCCATTGTGGGGGAAAAATGGGATCTAAAAAGTGTTGCTCTGGTCGCACCAGGCCCCAAATGGAGATTGGCAACCTTACTAAGTTAACCCTTTCCCTTTGGTCCAGTCCCTGTCCCTTTTTTGTTGCTCTGGTGCGCCTGCACAATGCCTGCACATGTTCAGAAGGGGTCACTGAAGCCTGTGGCCGTTCTGTCCCTCATCCCCAAGTTCCTTTTCCTCTCCCTCCTTTTGAGTACTTAGTAATTTTATGGGGGCCTTGCCACTTTTATGTTCTCCAACAATCTCACGTCAGTTTGGTCAACCCCTCCACTTGCTCACTTGAGTAGCACTATGAAAAGTGAGTTGTCACCAATATGCCTTGCCTTTTATATAGTAAGACCCCTTGAAACTGACTCAATCTGTTTTGGGATTTGGAAAATGATATTCCTTCCAATCAATATCCATCAAGGAACTTACATGTGACATACTTTCCAAGTATAATATAGCTCACTGTGTTAGTTAGCAGCAGCAGCAGCGTAGTGGCTAAGAGCAGGTGTACTCTGATCTGGAGGAATGGGGTTTGATTCCCAGCTCTGCCACTTGAGTTGTGAAGGCTTATCTGGGGAATTCAGATTAGCCTGTGCACTCACACACACACCAGCTGGGCTAGTCACAGCTTCTCTCAGCCCCACCCACCTCTCAGGGTGTTTGTTGAGAGGGGGGAAGGGCAAGGAGATTGTAAGCCCCTTTGAGTCTCATATAGGAGAGAAAGGGGGGATATAAACCCAAACTCTTCTTCTTCTTCTTCTTCTTCTTCTTCTTCTTCTTCTTCTTCTTCTTCTTCTTCTTCTTCTTCTTCTTCTTCTTCGTTGTGCATATCAAAAGGTATTTTAGAGTAAAATGAAAATGGTATGAAGCTGATCATTTAAAAATCATCTCAGATGATCTTATGCATATAATTAGAAATGAAAAATAAATGATTTTAAATAGCAGATTTTTGTGATTTACCAAGTTATTCCCAATGTTTTGGGCTATTCAACCTTGCTAGGCTTTGTACATGTGAAGTTCTGTAACCTCAGTTAGATCAGGATAGTTACTTACGTGAGCCTTTTCTAAAGCTGTTGTGGTATAGTGGTTAGTATTTCAGACTAGGATCTAAGAGACCCAGGATTGAACCCCGGCTCTCCTAAGGAAGCTTGTTGGGTGATCTTGGGCCAGTCACACACTCTCCACCTAGCCTGCTTCACAGGGTTGTTGTGAAGATAACATTCAGAAAGGGATAATGTAGTAAGCCATTTTGAGCCCCATCCGGGGGGGAGAGTGAATCCAACCTTGGAAGCAGTGTGCTGCCACTCTGGAGGATTTGCCCTCTTCGGGGCACTTACCCCAGCAGAGAGGCAATCCCTCTGGTGTGCAGCCACTGCATCCCTCCCTGGTTCAGGAATGCAGCAGCGAACATGGTGTAAGTGCCCACCACTGGCATAGCGGGGGCAGGCCAGGGGAGGTGCCAACATTAGTTGGCTCCCTCCCAGCCATTCAGCACATTATGCCAATTACTAGGAAAACAGACTTTCTTAGGTGACATAAACCTGTTAAATCCAATAGGGACTTCTCAGCATCAAGGAGGCTTTCACACTTGCAAAACCTCCTCATGCTGCAGGGAAGCCTCGGCGGGGGGGGGGGGGCTGTTTTACTGCAGCCGGGTGCCTGGGATGGGGCTGCCCAAGTCCCTATTTAGGAAAAAAGTGGGGTATGCAGGAAGTAAATGAAGAAAAGGAAAACTATTGATCTTTTTACCAATTTTAAACTGTGACAATGAGTGAGACATTGGTCTCTAGTATACCATGGTACTGTAAGGGCATAATCCTACTCAGGTCTATTAAGCGGAGCATATTTCCAGAAACATGTTCTTAAGATTGTATCGAAAAATATCTTTATAGCTGTTTTATAATGTATATTCTTTCTTATTAAACATTAGAACATGCCAAATACAATCATGGTAACTTTACACATTTTTTCTCATTTTGTATTTGGCAGGCTTTTTTCCCTTTTGGCAAACAGATTAAATGGTCAGAAGTGCAATTATAGCTGATGCTTCTTTGTCCCTGCTAATTCTGTAACTGATATGAGACAAGAAGCATGTTGATTCCCCCCACCCATCACATAAAATTGTGAAATTAAAATAGTTTCCGCAAACATATTAGTGCAACTGTAAAAAATACGTGCAAAGCAATGTAAGGCCATGGCACTTTTAATTTTTCAGTGGCCTGGGGGGCACGTTATCTGATCTTTTTGAGAAATCACTCATCATGTAGTTATCAGGAAAAGAGAGAGCTACAACCCCCTTTTTTGGGAGCAGTCCAGTGCAGTATGGATATTAATTAAATTTATTAAACAAATAACACAGCGACTCAGGGAAGCAGGGGTCCATCTGCCAGCACTACAGATTGATCTCTGCAGAGACACAAACTGAATGGTAGTTAAAGCTAAGTTGCAGAGCTCAGCAGATGGGCTCCCGTCTCTAGCGAGGGAGATTTGGTGGCGGTCCAACAGCTTTTCTCCCCCTCTAGCTTTTTGTTCCTTGCAACTGTGATTGAAGAAGCACTCCTCTGTCTTTTCTCAGCCGCCTCTGGTCTCTGTCCCCTCCCCCCCTCTTTTGCTGTTGTTGTTTGTGTGAGCAATGATTAAGTCTGAGTGATTTGTTCGAGAAGCAAGTCCCGGCTGATCTCATTCTGTGCCTGCAATGTAAATTTGAAGCAGAAAATAATTAGGAAAATGTAATCCCATTGACTTTACACTCTACTTGTATGCCTTGCCACATCTCAAAATACAGATGTGTGGGAAGGGAAGCTTACAAGGCAGTCCTTTTTCAGGTACTCTACTGTGTTTATCCAAAAAGAAGTCTATAATTTTTTTTCCAAGTGTATTGTCAAGAAAAAGTACCAGGGAGGGTCGTCTTATATTTTCATAAAACTTACAAGTATGTTCAGTGATACACTTATTCGTTGTTGTGGTTTCTCCGGGCTGTGTGGTCATGGTCTGGTAGATCTTGTTCGTAACATTTTGCCTGCAACTGTGGCTGGCATCTTCAGAGGTTTATCACTGAGGAAAGTCTCTTACACAGTGTTTCAACAAGAAGGAAGCGACTCTGAGAATTAACAAAACTTGGCTACCGGTAATTAAAAACACCAGAATCAAAGGCCAAGGGTATGCTAGGTTCATAGACAATGGACTCCACCCAAACATAGGGTTTGCATTTACTAAGACTGTTGCTGCTGCAGGGAATGCAAATGTGAATCACTCCCTGGACTGAAAAACCCCACCCGCAATACAATATTATCAACCACACCTTTGCATAGCAAGTTCCACCCAAACACTTACTGATTGGTTCCCCACCCTGGGACATGGGCAACGTATACCCCACTAAAACACTCCCTTCTCACTGGACACAGTGTGTAACAGACTTTCCTCTGTGATACACCTCTGAAGATGCCAGCCACAGATGCAGTTGAAACAAGATCTACCAGACCACGACCACACAGCCCGGAAAACCCACAACAACCAGCTGAATCCAGCCATGAAAGCCTTCGACAATACACTTATTTGTGTTTATCTTTTTTTGTGAGGATCATCTGACATTTGGGTTCATGTTCCTTCAGGTAGATATGGGTAATGAGTGTGCTCAGACTGTATCTATTTTTCTGTCCAAGGTGCGGCTGTACAATGTCTTGCTAACTGGCTGAAAACTAAGATCTTCTCTTTTTTTCTGCTGCATTTCAAATAATTAAGCTTGCATTTTGCCATTTTTCAGTGAAACCCTCTGGAAATCCAGGGTTTCTCTCAAAATTTTGACTCAGTAAAAATGAGATATGGGGTACATGCCCCCCCCCCTCTCTAGGTGTCACTTCATCCATGGTTGATGCACCAGTAAAGTGGAAGTGGGGGTAGAGTACCTGGCAGAGAAACTACCAGCTAGCACAAGGGCCTTCTTTTCAGCTGTTTCTTTTGGCCACAGTATTGAGGCTATTGCCCTCTGCCCCATGTCTGTAGTTTAGATTAGCAAGGATCACAGGACTAGTGTAAGTCCATCTGTGGCTGCACATGCCAGACATGCTGAATTTGTTCGCTCAGCATCTGAAAGACTTCAGCATAAGGTTATTTGAGGAATATGCTTAATTTCATACACTACTCATAAACAGCATAATTGGTCTCCCTGTTACCTCTTTATAACTCCATAAGGGCATGAAGATATCACAGAATCCACCAGGGATATAAGCTGAGCTCATAAGGATGCAGCTCTGGAACCACTGGGCTTTGTTCTACAATCAATTATCCTGAGATGAAAGGCAACCCATGACTCCATTTCAACCTCATTTGTTTACACATTCAAAAGGTGAATCAGAGTTGAAGTGCTTCAAAAAAGTGGATAATACTTGCCAAGAACTGCTGATGTACCCATCTTATCTTCAGATAAAGGCATGTGACTCTGTCCCCCAATGGCCATCACACTTTTTTTTTTACCAATTTCATGTTGACTTTCAGCTGTACAAACCCATGGTGGAGTAGTTATGTGATCATCAACCATATGTTGAAATCAATCCGCATCAGCTTTCAGCAAATAGATGTAGCTTCTAAACTATATTCAGTCGCATCCCAAAAGCGAATCCAGGCTCAGCTCAGCATTGGGGTGCAGCTTGCTCAAGATGGCCTTACCATAGGGTGACATAGATGAAAGTCAACAAATACAAAGTGCAAACCACAAGCTGAGAGGACAACATAATAGTTTGTAAAACCAATCTCTAAGGGATGTTTTTTAGTTTCATAGAGGGATACTATAAAAAGTCAGCTATGTTATTTCGTTTAAACTATTAGTCTAAATTATAATGCCTAGGTGTCTAAATCTAGGTGTCCCATGTGGGACTACTGTCCATCTAGGATATTCATTTCAATGGAAGCAGCCCTGATTTGCAAAAGAATGCATGCAGAGTTTTGCTTCCTCAGTTGTAATAAATGTGAAAAGCCTTGGAGGCAGTCATCAGTTGTTCTGAGCCAGTTAGACATTATGGATATGAATTGTGCTTACTTATGAAGAATACAATGCCTTCATAGCATCTATGGCTTGCCACAGAATCACAGGTCTCCAGCATGTGTCCTCAGGGTATTTCTAATTGTCAGGATTTGTGTTCTTCTCCTTCAGATTGCAGCTGGTGTAGTCCATGTGCAAGACTGAAATTAAAATCTCTGCTCTGAATTTTACCTCTGATTTCTGAGGTGGCCTTAGGCATGCTATTCAGTCTTAGCTCCCCCGACCCAAGCTGAGAAAAGGGGATAATTATATTGACCTATCTTTTCAGGTGATTGCCAGAGTTACAAACAGGTTATATATATGAAGCACTCGGAACACTCTTAATAGCTGATTTGTAACTCAGCACAACCAATTCCACCCATGCAAAATATTGCACTTTCAATCTACTTTCAATGCACTTTGCTACTGGATTTTACTGGATGAAATGATAAAATCAATTTTCAAAGGATTGTTAAAGTGCATTGAAAGTAGATTGAAAGTGCGTTATTCACTATGTGTAAAAATACCCGTATACAAGCAAACAGAACTGGCATGAGTTACTGGGTAAGAAGGAAGGAATAAATTCACCCATGATAATGGTGTTACGAGTGTAACAGTAAATAGTTCACAAAGATGCCAGCAATCAATCAAACCTCTCTTTGCCATCAGTTAGGGTTGCCAAGCTCCAGATGGAGCCTGGAGATCTCCCAGAATTACAAGTTATCTCCAGGTTGCACAAATCAGTTTCCCTGGAGAAAGTGATTGCTTTAAAGAGTAGATCTTTATGGCATTATAACCTCACTTATATCCCCCCAGGCTCCAATCCCAAAATCTCTAGGAATTCCCCAACTTAGAGTTAACAGCCCTACTATTAGTGAAGGGGGAAGATGGCACCCAGCTTAGAAATGCCAATGAGACTTAGAGCATCAGATGGAGAAGATGGATTCTTGCTTGATGAGGTTTGTACCACAATTGCTGCAGCTTGGCATGGTACAGTGGCTACAAAGGGGTAACATAAAGGAAGAAGAAGAAGAAGAAGAAGAAGAAGAAGAAGAAGAAGAAGAAGAAGAAGAAGAAGAAGAAGAAGAAGAAGAAGAAGAAGAAGAAGAAGAAGAAGAAGAAGAAGAATTTATTTACAGTCAACGACCAAATATGGGTAACATATGAAGCATAAATTGATCTGACAGCTGATAGACACTTTTTGAAGAATCAGATGATACAGTCTTTGGAAACACTACCACTTAGGAATGCTGTGAAGAAAGCATGTTTTCCTATGTTAAAAGAAAAAGCAATCTCCCTTCAAGTATAAAATTGGCAATACAAGAAAGACTTGGTTAGAATATTCCTTCTCCCGACATAATGTCTAGGATTAGAAAGAAGGGCCCCTTGTGTGTAAAAGTATGTTATTTCTAGAAAGATTGTGCCCCAAAGTTCCTCTTGAGAACATAGCCATTTTATCCAAATAAAAGCATTCCAGATTTGTCCTACTTATATTTAAATCATACTCCAGGAAAGGGATTTTGAAGTGTCTAGTTTGATCCTCTGGGTAAAACATTGTTCCCTTTTGGTTTTGCTCTGCTTTAGTTTCATGGAACAGAGCTAGCATTTAAATGGTAGTCTGAATTCCTGATAGATTTCCTCTAAGAGAAGAGAAAACGGCTGAATACTGTGTGTGTTGCTGTGGTTGAGCTTTCAGTTTTAGTTCATGCTGACATTAATAACATGGATGTTTCAGTTACTATGGTAAATTGTCAGAATTAGTTGTTTTTTCATTAGTGCCCTGCCAAGAATTATTCTGAATTCCACTCAAAGAACCATCACTGTGACCCAGCTCTTTACAGTGTTGGAAACCAGCCCCACATAATGGATAGAAGAGAGAGTTTTGCTGAAAAATGTTTGTTTACCAGGATGCAGTAGGTGAACTACCAATTTATTTGTCTAATGTGTAGGAACTGAGAAATCTCAAGAGAGACACAGGCTGCATTTGAATTCACAGGCTATTTACCACAGATCTTTTCACCATCCTCTTATACCTGGAATAATTTTGTTATCTGATTTAAAAGGCAATGTAGTCATTCTGGCATCTCAATTTAAGAGGAGATTGGATGATATTCCTGAAGTCAATTACAAGTGTTTTATTTTTCCCCTTGAAACAGATTTTGTGCTCCCCCACCCTTAAATTAAATGTAAATTGGAAAATTACATCAAGATATCAGAGTATGTATTACACTAAAAACATTAAAACTTCATTAACACATACAGAGTGGAAAAACTAAAAATCTGTACAACAAGCCAATTAATGGAGACTTTTCCAGTATGAAACTAATCTATACCCCAATTCAGGAATGTATATATAGTGTTTTTTTTAAATAAAAGCAGTTAAATGCAACTCCCTCTCTAAAGGGTATTTCTCTTATGACATTCACCCTACAAATATATTGGCTGGGTACATATGTGAAGGTTACACCAGTATCATTGTGTTCAAACACTGTATATTTATTCAACCACTGCTGCATTTCAAGTGTACGCTGACCAACATAGACATTTACATGATCTTTAAAGATGATGGCATGCAAGCATAATTACAGGACAATTGATAACCCACAGCTGATATGAACTGAACTCATGGGAAACCATTATGTTATAGGTGATAGGTAACTTCTAATTACATTAGATCTGTGAATGACTCACTTATTTGCCCATTGAAGTCATCATGTGATGCAGGAGGTTTCAAGGAATGAACACATGCATCTGTTAATGAGCCCTAAGCATGCCAGGGGGCTAGAACTGCCAACTCCCAGATGGGGTCTGGATATTTCCCAAAATTACAACTCCAGACTACAGAGAAAATGGCTGTTTTGTAAGGGAAGCTCTATGGCATCACATCTCTACTGAGCTCCCTCTCCAGGCAATACCCCCAAATTTCCAGGAATTTCCCAAGCTGGAGTTGGTAACCCTAGGCATAATATGCAAAATAGATATAGAGGACATTTTAAAAAATGGGATTAGAACTGTAGAATGGAGTGGTCCAATAGAGCACCTTTAAAAAGGACTGTAGTACACAGCAATGTTAATTGTCAGCGTTACCCGCTTTTACTAAATTATCTTCTACCTTTTCCTTCCACTGCCTGCATCGTTTATACTATAACTTGCCTTGAACAGTTTGTTGTGTGCATTGTTTTCTTCTTTTGTAATTCTACTAGTGTGTAGTTTATTGGATGTCTTATTCTGGGTGAGTACATTGTTTTTATTCTGTAATCTGTCTTTAGTTTTAGCAAGAAAAGCAAGCTATAAATGAGGGAAGCATAAATAAAATGTTACATTATGAAGCAAAATAAAAAACAAATAGAAACAGTAGCTACTATGGAGTTACTAAGGAGAATAACATGAAAGTCAACAATGGGAGAGGAAGAAAAGATAACAATGCATGTTATAGCTCTTCCTTTAGCACCCCAACCTTTTTCATCATGATCCTTCAAACATTTATGTGAGTAGAAAAACACGGAATTCAAACAGGAGGTGACACATAGTGCTTCTCTCTACCCTCTACTCAGTGGTGGGATTCAAATAATTTAACAACCGGTTCCAGTGGTGGGATTCAAATAATTTAACAACCTGTTGTTTACAAGCACCATGTTAACAACTGGTTCTGCCGAAGTGGTGTGAACCTGCTGAATCCCACCACTGCCTCTACTTGCTTGTCCTCTTTTCTGGCACCCATTCCTCCTCACTAGCTTTTCCTGTATTTTCACTTGTACCCTTTCCCCTGAAAAAAGAATACACAGATTTGCTATAAATGAAAACAAATGGCTATGGCTATTTGCTACGTGAGCAATCAGTGACCTACATATAATATATATCTCAACATTATTATCCCTCTGGAATGGTTCTTGGTGAAGCCTGCCAAATGATGGAACCAAGACTTCATAGTATCAAGTTCAATAGCAGTGCCTAATATAGTCATCAACAGATGGCTTGAGATGCAATTGTTAACCTACTGGATCTCTCAGTCCTTTTCCTGGCAACATATTTAATTTATTTAATTACCAGAAGGTGTGAAGAAGCTGATGAATGTCTCCTTAGTCCAGACGTGCATGGAAAATAAAATCAGAAAAAGCTGATTTGGTTTCTAAAATAAAATCAGAAAAAGCTGATTTGGTTTCTAAATAGAATCAGAAAAAGCTGATTTGGTTTCTAACCTTTTAATGTGGGTGGTTACATTGTGCATGTTGTATGAATGCCAAAGCTTAAAACAATAACAATCCCTACTGCGTTCATAGCATACCTCTTAGTCTGTATTATTGTAACCTCACCAAGGTTAGAGTGTAATTTTAGCATGATAATTAAATGCCAATGTCAGGGACGTAGGTAAGGGGGGGTTTCTCGGGTTCAAAAAAACCCATTACACGTCCAAAGCTCCACCACCACCACCCCCGTTTGTGGGGGGTTTTTGTATTTTTAGTGTTTTTTTGTTTTTGGCCTGCAGGGGGTGCAGTTTTTAGGCTAGCAGCACCAAAATTTTCAGGGATTTTGGGGGGCTCTCCTGATGATACTACCCAGGTTTGGTGAGGTTTGATTCAGAGCGTCCAAAGTTATGGACTCCCAAAGAAGGTGTCCCATCCCCCATTGTTTCTAATGGGAACTAATAGAAGATGGGGCTACACCTTTGAGGGTCCATAACTTTGAACCCCCTGAACCAAACTTCACCAAACCTGGGAGATATCATCAGGAGAGTCTCTTACTGATACCACCCAGGTTTGGTGAAGTTTGATCCAGAGGGTCCAAATCTATGGACTCCCAAGGGGGGTGCCCCCATCCCCCATTGTTTCCAATGGGAGCTAATAGGAGATGGGGGCTACAACTTTGAGGGTCCATAACTTTGGACCCACTGAACCAAACTTCACCAAACCTGGGCAGTATCATTAGGAGAGTCTTCTAAAGATACCCTGAAAGTTTGGTGCTACTATATTAACAATTGTACCCCTGACAGCAGGCACCCCTCAAATTTCCCCAGATTCTCTTTTTAAATCCACCCTCTTCTGCATGGATTTAAAGGAGAATCTGAGGTCCCCAGTTTAAACATTGAAAGTGATGCTGTTTCGGGGTGGGGGATAATCCACCCAAAAACAGCTTCACTTTCAATGTTGTTTTAATTGGGGACCCCAGATTCTCCCTTTAAGGTGGATTTAAAAGGAGAATCTGGGCTCTCTAGTTTTTGGCGCTCTGGTGTTTATGCCATTGAAAGTGATGCTGTTTGGGGGCGGATTCCAGCATCACAGTGGCCGCCCATGGGGGGGTGCAAAACTCAGATTTTGCACCAGGCTCCATTTACCCTAGCTACGCCTCTGCCCAGGGAGGAGGGCAGAAGGGGCTGCTGGCTGCCAGCTGGGAGCCCAGCAGGTGGGGGGCAAGGGAGGGCAGGGGAGTCTGCTGTCCCTGGCCTCAGAGAGCTGCTTTTATAAGCACTGAGGCCAGGGGCAGGGCTTGGAGAGGTGTGGCCATGCCCAGGGGCCAGTGGGGGCATTGCCCCAAACCCCGAAACCTCCCCATAAGAAATCTATACCTACGTCCCTGGCCAATGTGGAAAAAATGATCAGAGAGGTTCATTTTCTTCCAAATACAGTGCATTGAGGAGACTCAAACACATACAGTGTTTCAGACTGTATATGACCCAGCAACTACTGTGAATGTTGTTTTAAGAGTTTGTGGGGTCCCAATTTGGCTCAGGACCATGGCAAAGATGGAGGGGCTTTTCCTCAGAACCATTTTCACATGCTAGAGCAGCCCCAGAGGAAATTATTTGCCCCATTTTGGAGCAGTACATTCACGGAATACTGCAGAAAAAGCTCCAAAGTGGTGCAAAGTATTCTACCACCTCACAGACCTTTAAAAGTTGTATGTAGTTTGGCCTAGACAAATGCAGTAATGTCTGCATGCTTCTATTTGTCTCTGTTCAAATTTAAGTTTCTGTTTCTTCACACCTGTTATCCCAGGTTATAGGCTCTACAGGAAGGATAGGACAGGTCATATCGGGGGTGATGTTGCCCTCTACATCAAAGAGAGCATAGTGTCACATAAAATAGACAATGCAAGGGGAACTGATTCCCCTACAGAAGCACTGTGGATAACAATACCAACTGTGAAAGATAGTCTAATATTAGGAATATATTACCGTTCCCCTGACCAAAGTGCACAGGAGGATTCTGAGATGGAAAAAGATATTAGAGAAGCCAACAAAAGCAAAAACATAGTGGTAATGGGCGATTTCAACTATCCCCACATAAACTGAAAAATGCACATTCAGGTCATAGTAAGCTGAGAGCATTCCTGGATATGCTAAATGACTGTGACTTAGAGCAGATGGTTGTGGAATCAACCAGGGGAGAGGTGATCCTAGATCTAATTCTATGCGGGACCCAGCACCTGGTACGGGAAGTCAGTGTTGTTGAGCAGATAGGGAAAAGCGACCACAATGCTGTCAGATTCAGTCTCTCTGCATGCGAGCAAGTGTAGTTACATTTGCCTTCAGAATGGGAAATTTCTCAAAGATGAGGGGGACAGTGCACAGGAAGCTGAAAGGGAAAATCAAGAGAGTCAAAAATGTCCAGGATGCTTGGAGGTTATTTAAAAACACAGTAATAAAAGCTCAGCTGGAATGTGTTCCACAGGTTAGAAAAGGCAGCACCCAGTCCAAAAGAAAGCCACCATGGTTAACAAGAGAGGTTGAGGAAATTATCAGAAAAAAGAAAATGTCTTTTAGAAAATGGAAGTCCAGTTTGGCTGATGAAGAATATGAGAGGGAACACAAATGGTGGCAAAAGAGAAGCAAGTTAGCTGTAAGGGAGGCAAAAAAGGATTATGAGGAACGCATGGCTGCGAACATCAAGACCAGCAACAAACAGTTCTTCAAGTACATCAAAAGCAGGAAGCCAGCTAGTGAAGCAGTAGGCCCGTTAGATGACAAAGGAACAAAAGGTGTGCTAAAGGATGACAGGGAGATTGCAGAGAAGCTGAATGAATTCCTTGCATCTATCTTCACCCAAGAGGTGGTGAGGAAAATTCCTGCACCTGAACCAAGCTTCTTAGGAGGCGAATCCAAGGAACTAGTGAAGATAGTGGTAGACAAGGAAGAAGTTCCGGCAGCCATTGATAAACTAAATGCTACCAAATCCCCTGGCCCAGATTGCATTCACCCAAGAGTTATTAAAGAGCTCAAGCATGAAATTGCTGATCTTCTCATTTTAATATGCAACTTATCCTTTAAATCAGCCTCCATCTCTGAAGATGGCCAATGTCACACCAATCTTTAAGAAAGGATCTAGGGGGGACCCAGGAAATTGCAGGCCAGTCAGTTTGATCTATGGCTACCAATCTATGGGTACCAAGTCGATCTACGGCTACCAATCTTTATCCTTCTTGATCTGAGATTGCAAATGCCTTTGCAGACCAGGTGCTTAGGAGAAGCAGAAGGCCATTGCTTTCAAGTCCTGCATGTGAGCTCCCAAAGGCATCTGGTGGACCACTGCGAGTAGCAGAGTGCTGGACTAGATCGACTCTGGTCTGATCCAGCAGGCTCGTTTATGTTCTTATGTTCTAAACTTTGCATAGCAGATGGCAGCATGTTGACACAAGTGCTCTGTGGTGGAGTTCCAACCTACACTCCTCAACATTCTGTGCACAGCACAAGGCATAATTAAAGTGCCTTTCATGCCTGACCCTGCAAGGTGCATAGGATTTCAGAAGCCAGCACTTCATTGGAAATGCACCCATCTGCAACTATTATCTGTGGCACAGCAATGCCTTCCAAAATAAGAGTAGAGTTTCCTGGAACAAAACCTCCATGATCCATGACACCACATATTGAGGAGCTAGCAAACATGAAGGTGTCATTGTTCTTCCTGTTGAACCAGCCTCTGCATCAATGAATCTCCCTGTGTGGTCCACAGTGTCCTGCAGTAGGACAGAAGAGTAATTCTTTCTGTTCCCATACTCATCCACACTGTCCCCAGATGATCAAATGGGCAGGTGTGAGCCATGAAGAGTGCCATTGCAGCGAGGGAACCCATGTCTGCTGAAACAGGCCAAAATCTGGAGGCAGAAAAAAGGATGAAAATGAGTGGAGTGGAAATATTAAACAGACATGATGACAAGCATTGAACACACAGACCAGGCATGCTACCATTTCATACATACACTGCTCACTTATTCCCATGCATGAACTCATTAATGATAATGCAATCCAGAAACAGAGTAAAATCAACCGCCCTGCCTTCCCTCCCGCCCCCCCAAAAAAACTTTTGCCATGTCTCTGCCGAGGCAGACCATCTTTTTGTACAGCACCGTTTCTATTGTGAAGCAATATTGTGAAGCAATATTGTGAAGCCTTACTATTTTTGCCACAGTAGGTAGTCCAACGCTGAACTGCTCCTGGACCTCCCTGAATGTGTTCAAATTTGCCAGATATCACAAGGTTTCATGTTTGTCCACTGTAATCAGTTCATACATGGTTGGTCTTTGCAAGGCTTCCATAATTTTGAAGGTTTGCTGCATAATACAGTAATTGTCCATCCATTGTTCATCACTCAATCATGGAAGCACATAATTTTCCCATCAGTCCCTACTCCTGGGATAAATCCAATAATAATGTGGGTCAAGCAGGAGCATACTATAGTATCCATGCTGCCTGTGAGTGACTAGCTGTGCTGTCCAGCAGTGCACCCGGTCTTGCTGTTGCTCATGTCCTTGTAGAAATGATTGTGGCATAATCAGCATCCAGTGAAGGTAAATCCACAGACCATAGTATTGTTGCTATGACTAAAAAAATCCTGTGACTCCATTGAGAAGTTAAATGTACTCCAAATGCAGAGATTCTCCAGTGTGTAATCAAAATGGTGTTCAGATTGAAGTTCATATCTAAGAATCTCAGAAAATAAGAGAAGAACCTTTCACAAAGAAAATCATGGCCACAGTGACCAATCACAGGAGACAGAATGAACCCTATAAAAGTCCAATGCGTTATTGTGTTAGCAATAATGCACAGGTGGGATAGTGTGCTTTCTCATTCAGTATTGGTGCAAATCATCATTAGAGAGCATGCACAAACCCCCTCCCCAAAAATATTAGGGAGAAGTGGGAGGGGAATATCCAGCTTCATGAATGATGTGATGCCCCCCATCAGAAAACATTGCTTCCAGTGTGGTTTAGATTAAACTGATTTAAAGTATACAGAGACACAGGAAACAATGGTGCAAAGGAAGATGTAAGGAGCCTCTGAGAACAACAACGTGGAAAATCTGGGGCAAGTGAAGCATGCAGAAGAGGCTTAAGGTTCTCAGTCAGGGGACTCCTTTCTTTTATTCCCAGGTGCTCTTTGCTAATGCTGCTTTTCATTGCTCCCATTGCTATTACTGTTGTGGTTATATGTTCCTGCTGGAATTGTATGCTGTTGTGTTAGTGTGTTTCTATGGTGCAAATCCTTGAGAACTTTGGTTGAAGGACAGAGTATAAATATAATGGGAATATCTGGGACTTCTTGACTACTGCCCCATTATGATGCTACACTTGCCCCAAGAGAACTTTGTAATAGCACTTAGAAGCATATAACATCACAAATATTTAGGATAAAGAGAGCAGGATGTGGGAGTTTCTATTGTTCATAACATTCTACAAGAGAAAGTAAGAAACATGAAAGTATGAAATCATGAAAATATGAAATCAAACATGGAAGCAACTTCTTCCATTTTACTTCTTAAAATAACATTGTTTGCATGTGTAGACGTATGTAAACACACAGGTCCACAAAATGCTTAGATGCTGTTGTGAAATCTTTGCCCAAAATACATTAACTCCACCTTTACTGGAGCAGCAAATGTATTGTTAGAGAGTGAATGGGAAATTTTTGCCTTTTGAGAATACTGAGAATTTACAGAGAATTCCGCAAGGTGTTGTTATCTTCTAATTTGTTAGGGGGCAGCTGGAAAGAAGACGCCTAACTGATAATGGTTAACCAAGGTTACATTCTCTCCCTAGGGACATGGCATGATTTCCTATTGGCAGAAATGAAAATGGATTCCAAAATCTGAGAAATAAAAGTTTGTCATAACAGTGCATAAGAATACATTAGTGATCATTTTAAAAATATGACTAAATAGCAGGGTACTTGTGCTTCACTATGCATACTTCATCACAGGCTCTCTATGAATTTCGGGGTGACATTCAGCATACTTCTTTGCAGCCTGTTTGTGAACTTTGGGGTGACATGCAGCATATTTTCTCACAGCCTGTCTGTGGACTGATGGGTTTGTTTTCGCATTATTTTGCAGCAGCTTCCTGTAGTTGTCTTTTTCTAATGCAATGTGTTATTGCTCTCTTTCACCTGGTGGGCTTCAAAAGACGTCATTTGGAAGCAGTCGTTGTATTTTTGGGATGCAGAAAGGAAGTGTTCTGCCATTGGATGCTGATGAGTGAAAACAGTAAATAGGTAATAAACCAAATGGAAGTGAATATTTTGGGAAAACCTTTGTTACTGAGCACCTGGAGTACACAAGTAACAGGTATGCCAAATTTCATGTGTGTGGCTTTGTTGGTTTTTGAATTCTGTTGATGAGTCAGTCAGTGAGTCAGTGGTATTTCGCATTTATACATATAGATGCATGACTTTTGCATATGAGCTCAATTGTTTCGCATTATTCGGTCTCTTACCTCATTACCTGAGGGTTCTACAAATTGTCAATTGGCTATTTGCTGTGAGGCATTTATGAGCTTTTTTGCAGATAAAGTCACCTTGCTCCGCCAGGGCCTTCCTGCTACTTTAACTACAATTAGTGAACTGGAAGCTCCCTTGCTGTCTTCTGGCCCTTGTTTGGTCCAGTTTACCCTGCTCTCCAAAGCCACTGTTGACAGGGCCCTGGCTGCTGTTAGACCAACTACTTGTCCTCTGGATCCATGTCCTCCTGGCTCATTAAAACATGCCAAGAGGAGTTACGACCCCACCTGTTGAACATCGTCAATGGCTCCCTTGAGCAAGGAGTCTTTCCAGGTCTTTCTCAAACCTCCTTTATTAGAATGAATTAGTCTTAAAGTACTGATTAAACTGGTCCCCTCAAATGTAAAAATATGCAAGAAGTGTGTTTATTTTAAATCAATTTAAAATCTGTGCAAAATTAAGGCTTTTGGTAGAAAGACTTTGCAAAAACAATTAAAGCTTAGGGTGAGAACAGGGCCCAAGTTTGCTTTTTATCAACCCAGTAAAACCTGTTGCAGACATCCCTTCCTCTTCCACAGTCCCATCCCCTATATACACTTATGCATTATGAAAAAAAGCCTTCCTATTTTATTTTTTAAAAAATCAAATATCTTAAGATGATGTTTGGCTGTAAGGTAGGGGATTGATGTGTGTTTCTGTTGAGGCATTCTGGCCTTGGCACATTCCAGGATCTGGGCTGTGTGCCCAGAGTGGCTGCGAAGTTAACCTTGCTTTTGCGCTTATCATTTATGTGTGTGAAGCTTGCTTTCTTGCATCGTGGGAATTGGGTTGGGGAGGCATGGGAGGAGCTCCATTACCCGTAAAAGAGGCCGCCTATTCCCGGGAAGGTCAGAATCTGCATTCCGTGTAGTGTGATCATTGAAGTTTATGAAATAAAGAACTATTCTAAGTTACTTGTTTCGAGTCCTTCGAGGTTCCTTACATTATGCAGATTCTCACAACTTTATTTTTCGGATTGATTGTGGCCAAGCACCATCCTCATCCGTTCTGTGGATCTCCGATGATGCTTCCAACTTATCGCGCGGAGATTGACTTTTAAGGGTCTGTTGAACTCGGAATATGAAGAGACTGTGGTAGCCCCCAAAGAGGGCTCCCTCTCTTCCCTCCACACAATGGTCCCTGTGGAGGAGCCAGCGGAATCAATCTCCCTGGTGATCTGAAACCAAGCCCTCGGCTCAAGGCCGGAGCTTAGCCTTCCTCCAACTGGCACAAGCAACGGTGGAAGAAGTCCCCCTGATGGCTCGGCGTCTGCGGTCGGCGGCCTTCGAATGTCTTGAAGTGCGTCAGGAATTCTACAATTCTGGTGGCGTGGATGTTGATGGATCGTGCCCCCCAAGAGCGGCATGTCACCACCCGTCAACATATGGATTACAAACCAGTGATCGCGAACAGTGATGGAGTGAAATCGAGTATCTCGGACCATCCATGGGGACACCCAGGAATCTCTGGAGAAATTTCTGGATCAATACCTCGAGGAGCTCTCCTCTCCGAGAACACACTACTGGCAGAATAACAAGTGAGCCGCGCCCGAAGGGCTTCGCGGCCCATCAGCACCCCGAGACTCCATGGAGGGTGTTCTGGATTTACAAAAGGGTCCCGGGTCAGACTTACTTTTGCAGAGGATGCCCGTGCCTGAGCCACCGGACTCTACGGGAACTCGAGGGGCAACTGCCATGCCGGCTGTGGACTTAGATAATCGCCCCCCCGTCCCCGAGCCGGGTTCATTGGACTGGAAGCAGCTTGAAGCCCTTGAGATGGCCAAACGTGGATCTGGGGAACAAATACCATGGAAACGTCTGGAGCCCTTGAAAGGGAGCCGCGAAGCCCCTTTGAACTGGAGGCGCGTGAACAGGAGCGTGTGAAGCTCCCTCGAAGGGGAACGGCTGGCCCTGGAACTGGAACGTGAACAGCAGCGCCAGGACTTAGAATTGGAACTGGCAAGAGAAAAAGATGTCCTTAGACACCAATATCTCCAAGATGTCACAGTCCATGATCGAGTCCTGGAACAATCCAGGCTTGAACTCCAGCATCAGCGTGAGTGTTTGAGTTAAGCTTACTGAAACTCAAGGAGAGGTCGAGTCCGCCAATGCCTGCAAAGAGGGGAAGCGCCGACAGGCTGCAGCAGGACCGAGAAACTCACACGACGTGAGAGGGAACTGGCTGCAAGAGAAGCGTTGATCCAGAGAGACGGCGCGGCCCAATGGCGCTCACCCGCCGCCCCAGTTCACACGGCTCCTCGGCAAGAGGCCCCCCTGCCACAGCGTAGGGCAGTTCCCCCAGTACAGCCCCCGCCGCCACCAATCCCAGTTGCACAACCACTGCCTGGACGGGTCCCGGCCCCTGCCCCGGTGCCACCAGTAGCCCCGGTGGCCGGTCGGGGTTACCCTCGACCCCACATCCCGGCACGCTTTGATGGAACCGCTTCCAAATTACCATACTTCATCCTACAGTTGGATGCACACATGCTTGAGTTTGATTATCTTTATTGCTTTCCGGAAGCCGAAAAAGTTCGGAGACATCGGATCCGGTGCTAGATGGGGATGCTGCAGAATGGTTTTCTGTGGAATTACCACCGAAATCGGGGGAATACTGAACTTCAAACCGTGGCTGCCTTACTCCAGGGACTCAGACTGCGGTTTCAAGATCCGGAAGAGGTGAACAAGGCTATTAAGACTATTGGCTTCCGGTTGGGATATGGCTACCTTCAGACGCTTCTAGCTTCGGTCTGTGAAGCATTCAGTGAATTTAGCGATCCTCCAGAACGGCAGGAATATCCTCCCTTGCAAGCGAAGGGAAGAGTCGAGAGAAAAAACGGAGGTGAATTTCTTGGCTGACCGTGAAGGGTTGACTGAGAAGCCCATCGTTCTAACAACGACGGAATTACACTGAAGGTTTTCCTATTAGAAGGAGCCATACCCAGCAGCAAAACTATTGATTTGAGAACTCTAAGAAAGTAAAGCACTCTACAATACTAAGAAGTAATCAACAATTAACCTTTTTGTAAGAAACTGGAAAACAGGAAAGCTGGGAAGTAAGCAAAAGAAGAACTCCGGGTGAGGAGTTACCGGAGACGGAGAGAAGGGTGGTAGCGCAGTTCGGGCCTTCCTAATTTGAATCCGTGGGAAGTAAGATCACCGAGGAGGAGGCTTGGTGGGCGAGACGGGCGAAGTTGGAGCCAATATTGACAGTGGGAGAATAGCATACAGCATTTAATACTTACAAATAGTAAAGGTTGGAAAGGTGAAAACTTCCTCCTTTAAGAAGCCTGAGAACAGTGGGAAGAGAAAGTCCAGTGCAGAGGTAAATGAAGACTTTGAGTGCATTGAGATTAGAGACACTTTATAAACGTATGGGGGCGAAACAATAACAAACGCATAAAGGACTGAAAGGTTGGGGATCCTTCTTCCCCCAGAATGTGGATTGTGCCGATAGCGACAATAGTCTGACAACAATTACGCATAAGAAAGGGAAGAAGTTGGCAGGAACGAGAACCGGAAAAGGATCACTCTTTAGGTGAAACATCCTTTGGATATAACAGGAGAGGTAATGACAGCACGAAATTAAGTGAAAGCACGCTGCAAACTCAAAGTAGGTGGAATTGAAGGACTTAAAAGCGGCGATCTGACCCTAAAACCCCAGAAAAATGTCAGACTTTAAAATGCCAAGCTAGAAAAGCTGTTAGAGATAACTTCCAACTCTCAAAAAAGAATCTTACTGCAATTTTTCAACAAGAAACAACTGGGAGATTAATGAGGATGGAGGGTGAAATCCAGAGTATGAAAAAAGAACTGACATGGATTAAAAATTGAAGACTCCCTGGAATTAATTAAGGAAGACCTTAAAGGGAAAAAGAAACCAGATTGACTGAGGCAGAAGATGCTATAGAGAACCTTAGAGACCATGTAATCCTAAGACAGGACGATGTAACTTGCAGTCTTAGGAATACACACCTCGAAAGAGAAAAAATGCCAAGAATAAAGAGGGAGTGCCAGAAATAGATAAGGGAAGTTACGCATTAAGCAGAACATAATGCCACTCACTGCAAAAGAGAGATCTGGGGTTGGACAGAGAGGAAATACTGAAAGAAGTAGATCAAATCTACAGAGAGTAAACACCAGTATCCCTCAAGAAACAAAAGCCAATTCCCCAGGGATATTGTGTTCAGTTGTGTAAGGAGGAGACCTGAGAGAAAGAACTGTTGCAGACAAATTCAAAGAAAAAATTACCAACCTGGACGGCAACAAAATTATTATAATGAAGGAACTACCGGTCTCCAATACACAAACAACGAACGCTAAAGGACTATCAGTGAAGCCTAACTATCTTTCTGCAGGAAATGAAGAATGATAAAAATTGCATTTGGCTAATCCCTGAAGGACTATCCTTCCTTTGGAAGGACAAGAGGGCCAATATTGTTACGGTACAACAAGCCCAAGAATTTCTAACCAAGGAAGGAAGCCCTCGCCTATTGAAAGAAAAGTAAGAAGAGGGAAAGGTTAAGAAAGGGGGGGGGAACAGGTGGGTAGGGGAGGAGAGGGGAAATGTCGTTAAAAATATTAACGTGTAATGTTAATGGCCTTAACCATCCGGGCAAGAGGAAAAAGGTTTTCGCCCACTTCATGAAGGAAGCCCCACATATTCTTTGCTTGCAGGAAACACATATAAGATCAGGAGACGAACGCCTGCTAGCAAATAAAAAATTGGGGGAATGTTTCCATACTAACTACCATAAAAAAAGGGGGGGGTGGCCCTTTATATCCATTCGAAATGGAACCCCGTAGAAAAAATAAAAGATAAAGCAGGAAGATTCTTGGGAGTGGAAATAAATATAGGGAAAGTACGTACCATGGTGGTAGGAATATATGCGCCCAATAAAGATAAAGCAAATTTCTATCAAGAAGTGAGAAAGAACTTAACAGCATCCCAGGCCACAAATTGGATAGTAATGGGCGATTTTAATGGAGTAGTTGACACTGATTTAGATAAGCATAATTTAAACAAAAAGTTCGCCAAACAGAAAACTACAGAAAAAGGGAATTAAAAAATGGGAGGCTTCCGAAATCTTTCTTCGCGATTGGATGAATGATTTAAGAATACCACGACATTTGGAGATTAGCGAAAGAAGGAAGAGCAAAAGAATTCTACACCTTCTACTCAAAATGAGATTTCATTTACCCACACCAGGAATAGCATGGTTATTGGGCTCCAAAAAATTCTAGGTGCCTACACAAACAAAATAATAATCAAACCCAGAGTGAGTTTTCTAGATCACAAACCCTATTTTTGTGGATATTATTAACAATAGGGGGGAAAACAAACTATTACTGGAAGATGAAAAGACGCTGGGTTTTGAGACATACACAAAAGTATAAACCCATTTTAAAAAAAAAAAGAATCTCATGGACTATTGGGAAATTAATTCAAAATACAATTAGAGAAGAAAAAATACTTTGGGACGCACACAAAGCTGTAATGAGGGGCCATATTAAGGAGTGCTAAAGAAATTATAGACTTAAAAAAAAAACTTAGAAAGGGAAAAAACAACAAAGTTTAGGAGAAACAAAAATTAAAAGCATTAGGGAACTCCTTCTGAATTACTTAAACTAAAATGGCAAATAAAAAAAATCCTGCAACAAAATCAAAATAATAAAAAAGATCAAATAGAAGCCTTAGCAACCCACCAAATAGTCCATATGGATTGTATCTGGAAACAAAAATATTACGCTTCTAGATAATAAAAGTCGGTAGTTGGCTGGCAAATAAACTGAGAAAACAAAAGAGCAAAAAAAGCGTGTGATACACCAAATCAGGGAAGGCAATAAATTACTTCTACAGGATCAAGAATGAAATTGCTAGGGAAAGCCTTTGAAAACTATTACTCAAGGCTATATAAACGTGATGAAATAGATAAAATAAGGATAATCGACTATATAGAAAAACAAAATATACAAGCTCTAAAACAAGAACAACTCATCCAGAGGCTAAAACAGACCAATAAACCAAAGATGTGAGATAGAGGAGATAACTATTACAAATCTGAAAAAATAAATCCCGAGGGACAGATGGAAATGATGTACAGTTTGCTACTATAAGACCTTTAAGGGCAAGAATTAATACAACATCTAGGAGAGAAGTATACAATGGTGCATATTGATACAGGAGGGAGGGAATACCCCTCTCGTGGAAACAAGCTCTCATAACATTAATCCCTAAGAAAAAGAACAAACCACTTTTGGATGTAAAAGATTACCTACCAATCTCCTTTGTTAAAAATGTAATGAGATTTCTACAAGATCTTCAACGAGTATATTGGCTAAAAGACTAAAACAGACCCTAAACACATATATACCAAGAGGAACAAAAAACTGGTTTCCTACCGGGATCGTCAGATCAGTCATAATGTAGAGAGAAAGTAATAAATATAATAGAATATTTGAATGACAGAACTGATTTTCTGGCCTCACAGTAATGATGCTTTTAGATCGCTGAAAAAAAAAAGGCCTTTGGACCGGATTAACTGGGGAGTTTTATGTTCAAAGTGATAGTTACAAATGGGAATTAAAAAATATGAGTTTTATAATGCGATTAAAAAAACAATTTTACAGCGAACAAGAAGCAGTTATCAATCTTGTGAATGGAGAATACTCCAAATAAAATCCAAATCTGAAGAAGGGGACTAGACAAAGGCTGTCCTATATCGCCTTTATTATTTATGTAAATACACTTGAAATTTTCCTTATAAAGAACCGTATTACACGTTCAACAATTCCTGACTGAAGGAATCAAAATCAAAAATCATTCATATAACAAAATAATTAGCCTTCTCAAGAGATGATATTGAATTATTTATAGATGACCCAATATACAAAAGCTCAAAAAGTATTTGATATAATAAAAAAAAGATTTTTGGAAAATTGGGTCGGGTTTAAACTAAATTTACAAAAAACCAAAATGCTGGCATTTAATTTAACAAAAGTCCTAAAAACAGAAAATCCAGGAAACGATAAATATTAAAGTCGAAAAAAAATCAATTATTTAGGCATCACAACTTGAAGAAAAATAATAAAAAAACTTAATTAAAAAATAATTATGACCAAAATTACAGCTAAAAAATTAAAATAAATTAACGGAATGGACAGGGAAACAAACATCAAGGCTACTTAGTGGATCGAATAAGCATTGTTAAAATGTGTATTCTCCTCCTAAATTCATATTCCTTTTCATGAATATACCCTAATAAACATCGAAAAACAATTTTGAGAAGCTGGCCCGAGGAAAAAGAATTAAGTAAATTCATATGGGAAGGCAAAAGCCACGGGTCTTCGATATAAAAATACTATCCAACCCAAAAAACAAGGAGGTCTGGGGGTACCCAGACTCATCTACGTCTTACTTCATGATTCTGCAGCATTAGGCTGGGTTAAAGAATGGGTATTGTTAAAAAAATTATAAAATATTAGATCTTGAAGGATATAACCTTCCTGAAAGGATGAGCACTCATACCTAAGTGGCTGAATAAAGACAAACAACAAACACCAGGCAAGATTTTTAAAAAAATCATTTTTTATTAGGCAGGCACTATTAAAAGTGTATGGAATAAGTATAGAAATATATTTTATAACGGAATCCCCTTGTGGATCTCAAGACTGGAAGCCCTGCTAGGCGGCGAAAGATCAGAAGTACATCAATGGCCTCGATATTCAGATGTAACTTTTATGGAACTTCAGGAAGTACCTATATTAAAAAAACAGAGAACAAATAATATGGAATGGACAGAAACATATGCCGCACTGGTATAATGTAACTGCACAAATAGAAAAGTACCTTTAAGACAGATGTCTAATTAGATCCACGAAACGGAAAACAGAATTGGATAACGTATTAACAAGAACGGAAATAAAAAATGTGAGTACCCATATACAAAGCCACTTCTTTACTACAGAATACAGAACAGGAAGAGATGTCGTTATATGGTACAGTGGGCGGAAACTACAGCCAATCTCTCTTGAACAATGGACAACGTACACTATAAATATATATACAAATTCACACCTAGCTCTGCAACTTGGGGAAAATAGTATCAAGATGTATTATAGGACTTATCTCACCCCAATAATATTGAATAAAATAAACCAAAGCATTCCACCAAAATGTTGGAAATGTGGGAACAAACAGGGTAATGCTTTATCATTTCCATAACGCTGCCCAAAAGTCAAAAAAATACTGGGAGGAGATACATAACTTAATAATTAAAATAATAAAAATAAAATAGCGCCAGCAAGCACTGATATTACTTTTACCTATTAGGCCCAGCTGGCTGTTGGAAATAAAACTTTCAAATCACTGTAAACACCTATTGTTTCATTACGATCTCTGCAGTCCGGATCGTAATGGCACAGATGTGGAGAACCTAAAATCCCATTAATGGACCAATGGACACATAAGATGCAACAATTGTATATTATGGACCAAATATCATTTCCACTAAAAAATGGTAAATTAGAACAGTATAAACTGATATGGCAAACTATGGTCAGACTATATTTTAGAAACTTGCGACATGACAATATATCCAGTCTCTGATATTAATGATCATTAAGATAGACTAATAAAAAGCTATCTTTTTGTTTTAACTAACGGAAAGTTATATACAAGGAATGTAGAGTGGAAGTCCGGGGTGGGGGTGTGGTGGGGATACAGAGGGGATGGGTGGAGGGTTTACATAGGACAAGAATAGCAATGCATTGTATTAGAGGAGGATATTATTAAATAGATGAAATGTTAGGATAATTTTGCATGGATTATATGGAATTTATGGAGCATTTGAGTTAATTCTTTCAATATTCATGCTTTGATTTTTGTTATCCTCTGACTCTTGTACAATAAAACATTTTTAAAAAAGGCTATTAAGACTATTAAAACCATCAAGCAGGGTACCAAATCCTTTGCTGAATTTGCTCGAGAGTTTCAGCTGGCAGCAGGCAAACTACCGGACTGGCCTGAACGCATGAAATGCGAATATTTTCACGATGCGGTAGACCCTGACATCTGCAGTTATGGTGCGTGAGCCATGCACCATCGCAGAATGGATTGAAGTGGGCAACATCATCGCGGCCCGACTTACCCGTTCCAAAACGGGAAAACCTGCAGCTACCAAACCTGCCGCCGCTACGCCGCCGAAGAAAACAGGTGGGGGGCCATCAGTCACCGAGTCCATCTCGGATCGTCGCCGATGCCTCGGATTATGTCTATATTGCAGGGGACCAGGCCACATGGCGGCCAACTGCCCTAAGAAGCAGAAAGCCCCCATTCCCGCTCCTCGCAAGTTGACAGCACGGACCCCACGCAAGCCAGGGCCTAAAGCACCCCAAGGGGCTACGCAATACGTCTTTGATGACGAACCAGGAGAGATCGATGACACCGAGCCTGAAGGGGTGAGCCTCTCGTCAGCCCCTGCGGAAGAGAACCTAGCTCCAGATCGTGCGGTGAATTGTGACGTAAGTGCCCCCATAACGTCTATGACCTCTTTGGCCAACACATCCAAGCATACTGCACGCATATTGGCGACGCTGCGACTAGTGGATCTCAGGTTGCTCCCCACTGCCTTATGAGGCCTCAGGTGGCGGGGCAATTGGGGGGGGCTTCGAACGTGTAGCATTGGCCAAACCCATTTCCCCTTCACTTCAAATCGGATGGTAGCCAGTCCATTAGGCACCTACGGCCCGGCCCGTTGGTGGGAACTCCAACCAGTGCTCCTACGCTGCGCTTTGAGCACTGGGAGAGACGTTAATCTTTATCCTGGCTCCAGTCGCCAAACACCCCATCGTATTAGGGATGCCCTGGCTACTCTCTCATGAACCCACCATTTTTTTTTTTTCACCAGGGGCAACGCGATCGTTCGGTTCCACGGAATCCTCCTTGTGGGGATCACATGCATGAGGGAGCCACCGAGAAGATTCTACTGAACTTCCCGATGGAGCCAACCGATGGCTCTAGATGTCACACCAAGTCCGGGGTTGATCGAAAGCCCCAAAATCTACTGGGATTTGGCCAAGGTCTTTGAAGAACAAGAGTGCGCAATTTTCAATTACCCCCCCCCCATCGGGACACCGCAGACTGTAAAATCCTCTTGGTTCCAGGACACAACTTCCTAAGGGTAGAATATACCGGATGAGCCCAACCTGAAAGGAGAAGGAGCACCATGCTTTCCTAGATAAACCTGGTTTCAAGTGGTTTCCATTCAATCGAGACCCACCAAGAGCTACCTGCCCATGCAGCCCCTGTTCTGTTTGTAAAGAAAGAAAGATGGGACTCCCTACGACTCTGCACCAATTATCGAGGTTTAAACGCCGGTCTCTATCTCCAAATAAATACCCTTGCCCCCTAATCAAGGATCTCCTCGATGCATTGGGAAGGGGCGTATTTTCTACAAAGCTGGATTTGCTTGAGAAGCTCTACTACCGGCGGTGGATCATTGCTGAAGGGTTTGAACATTTGACAGCCTTTAATACAAAATTTGGTCAATAATATGAATACCCGTGTAATGCTCCTTCGGATTATCCATAGAACCCAGGGGTTTTCATGTCGCTTATCAATGATGTCCTGCAGGACTTTCTGTTTAAGGGGGTGGTGGTATATTTAGAGCGATGTCCTTTATATACTCCCAATCGGAGAGAAAAGCATGTCGTCTGGTCAGAGCTGTAATTGCAACGCGTCTACTTTCGATAACTCCTATTCGATGGAAACTGTCTAAATGTGCCTTCCATCAGACCTCCATGGATTATTTAAGGTTATCGGATCTCTCCGGAGGGCTTAGAAATGGATCCGGCCAAAGTGGCTGCTGTTGTAAATTGGCCCGTTTCCACAACTCGCAAGGAACTTCAGTCATTTTTAGGTTTTGCCAATTTCTACCGGGACTTTATTCCCCAGTTTGCCAAAATTGCCCTGCCTCTCACAGATTTGAGCCGCACTGGGGAAAGGTTCCCAGGCGTCAAAACCCGGGGCTTCCCTTTCCTGGTCCCCAGACTGTCAGGATTCTTTCCAAGCTCTTAAAACCGCTTTTACTACAGAACCGGTTTTGAAACACCCGGATCCCCCCTTGCCCTTCGTCATACATGTCAATGCTTCGGACAAGGCCTTAGGAGTGGCTCTCTTGCAGAAAAATAAAAACAATAAACTTGTTCCGTGTGCTTATTTATCAAAAAAACTATCTGGTCCTGAACTTAATTAGACTGTTGGAGACAAAGAGACGGCTGCCATCAAGGAGGCTCTTAGTACTTGGCGGCACTGGCTGGAAGGAGCTGCTAGATCACCTTCCAGGTCTGGTCTGACCACAAAAATCTGGCAGCTCAGTCTACACCCACCAAAATGCCGCCTAAACAGTTGAGATGCACTGACTTCTTCTCCAGGTTCACATTCACACTCCATTTCTTTTCCAGGCACATAGCAAACAAGTTGGCTGATGCCTTGTCCATACGGCCTGCCTAAGGGGGGTTGGACACTCTCCCTTCACGTCACGATACCTCGTACCATCCTCCTTCCTCACCCTCTCACAATTGGGATTGGCGGTAACCCGATCCCAAACAGTCGCACCCTGGCCTCCCCTCTACTTAACATCCGGACATTGTCTCACCAAGTTTCTCACGCCTACTCCTGGAGGAGGCGGGGCGGCAGGATCCTGAAGTTGAGGCAATCCGACCCCCTCTTGCAAATTGAAAGCTGGGAGTGTGAGGAAGAGGTGACTGATGAAACCGTCCAGCTGACCCTACGTGAAAGCAGGTTCTGGCTGAGCGAATACGGCAGCTAGACAAGCGGGACATTTTGGATTTTTAAAAACGCTCCACTTACTAAGGCGGCAATTCTGGTGGCGCACCATGCGCAAAGACATTGAAGCATACATTAAGGGTTGTCCAACATGTGCTGAGGCTAAATCCATCCCCGGCAAGCCCCACGGAGTTGTTACATCCCATTCCACTCCAGCTGCCAAACCTGGCAAGTGATATCCATGGATTTCATTATGGATCTCCCCGAGAGCCATGGGAATACAGTCTTGTGGGTGGTGGTGGATCTCTTTTCGAAACAGGCACACTTTGTTCCGTGTCCCACCATCCCCTCGGCGCCCAAGTTAGCCAGATTGTTTATTCAACATGTCTACCATTTGCACTCGGCGCCGGAGAGAGTGATCTCCGACCGCGGCCCCCAATTCATATCTAAGTTTTGGAAAGCGTTCCTGGAGATTCTGGGAACCGCGTCAGCTGTCGCTGCCCCATACCATGTGCAAAGTGACGGCCAGACCGAACGGACCAACAGAACACTGGAACAGTACCTACGTTGCTACACCAACTACCATCAAGACAACTGGGTTGAGCTTCTACCCTTTTCTGAGTACGCCTACAATAATGCGGTTCGTAGTAGCACCAACAAAACCCCTTTTGAGGTGGTGTCTGGTCGTTCTTTTCCACCCCTGCCTCAACTCCCCGACCAGGCGTTGCAGCCCCCGGACTTTGGCGACTGGATCCAGTCTTTGGCTGAAGGCTGGAAGACCGTGTCTTCACCGGCTTGCACAAAGCGGGAAGTTTATAAAAACTCAAGCGGACAAACGTGAAGAACTGACTTTCCCCTACAAATTGGGACATGGGTTTATTTAGTCCACCAGAAACCTTAGAGACGTGCACAAGTATTACTCCAAGCTAGGCAAAGAAAATTCATAGGTCCGTTTCGGATCACCCAGGTGATCAATGATGGCGACTGCTCATTTAGAGTTGCCAACCATTAAGCTAGTCATTCATCCTGTGTTTCCATTCTAGCCACTCAAGTCGGCTCCAGATTCCGAACGCCCCACGACCCAACAGAGGTTCCCCCGCCCGTGATTATTGATGGCCACAAGCATTATGAAATCGATGCCATTCTGGACTCTCGCTATCTACACAAACACTTGAAATACTTAGTTTCTTGGGTGGGGTATCCCTCGGGCCATAATCAGTGGGTTTATGTAGAGAATATTGACGCCCCCCCCCCCCGTTGATCTCCGCTTTCCATAAGTCTTTCCCACACAAGCCGGGGGGGGGGGGGGCTTTCTTAGGAGAAGTGGAATGTAAGGTAGGGGATTGATGTGGGTGCCTGTCTGCCCAGCAATTCTAACATTCCAGGATCTGGGCTGTGTGCCCAGAGTGGCTGCGAAGTTAACCTTGCTTTTGCGCTTATCATTTATGTGTGTGAAGCTTGCTTTCTTGCATCGTGGGAATTGGGTTGGGGAGGCATGGAAGGAGCTCCATTACCCGTAAAAGAGGCCGCCTATTCCCGGGAAGGTCAGAATCTGCATTCCGTGTAGTGTGATCATTGAAGTTTATGAAATAAAGAACTATTCTAAGTTACTTGTTTTGAGTCCTTCAAGGTTCCTTACAGGTATCATATATTATTGTTACCTGCCATGAGGCCTTAACAGGAAAAAAACAGCCTGAAGTCTCTTGTTTTAAATAAATAAATACAATGACATAGACAGATTATCATTGTGATGGGCCTGTAGTGGGCAGCTTGGACCAGTTCCTCCTTGGACTGCCAGATGCAGGTAAAGTGAATCCATTGTGTCTCGTACATAAGCTCGGGACCTGCCTGGGAATTCCAGAGTCTGAGAGTAAGGTATCAAGAATACCCCAATCCACAGGCGTCTTATGCACAAAGGAATTTTAATAGTTGTGAACAACTTTGGCAGACTGTAAGGATGCAATGAATGGGGAAAAGTACTCTCTAAAGTAAGCTGCATCAAATATATGAAATTTAAGACTGCATTTTTCACTATTCCAGTTCACAAACATACTTGTTTCTTAGAAGAAGAGAAGAAGAAAAAGAGTTGGATTTATATTCCCCCTTTCTCTCCTATAAGAAGACTCAAAGGGGCTTTCCCTTCCACACACTTCACAACAAACACCCTGTGAGGTAGGTGGGGCTGAGAGAGCTCAGAAGAACTGTGACTAGCCCAAAGTCACCAAATTGGCATGTGTGGGAGTGCACAGGCTAATCTGAATTCCCCAGATAAGCCTCCACAGCTCAAGTGGCAGAACTGGGAATCAAACCCAGTTCCTTCAAATTAGAGTATACCTGCTCTTAACCACTATGCCACTGCTGCTCCTCTTAAATGATTATCATTCTGTTAATTGTCCCCTCCACATGCTGATGTCCATATTGTAGTGTGGACATCTATACAGATTCCCTTTCATTAAAAAAAAAGCTGTGTAGGCTACTTTCCATAATAAACAGCGATGGGTTTTTTTTCACTTTACATGATTAAACATCTGGTTTCATCACAGAGGTGACTTCATGTCAGGGGTGGATGAAGTGATCCTTTTATATCAATTAGTAATTACTGTAAAGTGCTTTGGGGTGAAAGGTACTATATAAATGCCACAAAGGATTAAAATTTCAAGGGATGAATAAGCAGCAGGAACACACAAACTCATAAGTGGCATAGATCCTATTTTTATGCAAATTGCCCTGGTGATAAAGAATGAGGGAAGGGTCAGGGAAGTGGAGAAATATATGACTTGCAAGTGGAATTGCCTCAAAACAGAAATTTTCTTCCCCATTTCATGAAGACATTGTAGTGTCTTTAATTCTCTAGCTCCCTCAGCTGAGCACCAGCTACCTTAGTATCAGTAAGAATCTTGTTTACAAATTATATTCCCAATTCTCTGACCCTGTCTAATTAATCCACATTAGTGCATTGCAGTACACCCAGGCTTGTTCACACTTCAGGTCAAAATAATCAAAACACTGTTCCAAATACTGTTCCACACTGATAACACATTTTTAAATATTATGTTTTATGTAAGCTTATTCAATTAACATTTGTCTACATCTGGTATTCAAATGTTTCCAGAAATTGGTGGTGGTGCCTCCTTTATTTTATGCAAGATGAGAGAGGAATGGAAATAAGGAAGAGTGAAAGAAGTGTTTCTGTTGTAATGGGAAAGCATGAGGACGAGCTATAGGCAAAAACAGTCTCACACACTAAGAACTTTTTCAGTGAAATTGCATAAACATTTTCAACTGGGTCATTGTAAACCATGGGGGCTAGAAGTCTTGTTTGAAGCCTTAAAGGTAAAGTTTCCCCTTCAGTTGTGTCCGACCCTGGGGTACCACTGCGAGCAGTGATTTCATAGGCAAGCCTCTTTTGTGGGGTAGTTTGCCATTGCTTTCCCTGGCTATTCTTTACCCCCTAGCTATGAGCTAGGTACTCATTTACCGACCAAGAAATGGATGGATGGCTGAGTTGGCCATGAGCCAGCTGCCATGAGCCAACTGCCAGGATATCTGACTCACAGGGGGCTCAAACTCCTGACCGTGTGAGTGGCAGTGCAAGAACTTAACCACTACACCACACGGCTCCTGTTTGAAGCCTCAATCTGCATCAAATATCACACTCTAAGTTAATTCTTCACAATTGCAATGATGAACCACCTTGGCTGAAAAAGGAATATGTAGGCTGTTCTAAACAGAGTTACACCCCTATAAATTAATTGAAGTCAGTGGCCTTAGAAGGGTGCAACTCTGCCTTGGACTGACATGATATCTGATCATGAATCTTTGATGTAATGTGGAGATGAATAACATTTTCAAGAGTTTGAAATGAAATAATAGAGGAATCTTTGCCCTCGATACATACACACAAATTATTTTGCAGGTTTTTCAGCATTATGAACATGTAATCCCTTCAACTGAACAATGAGACCTCTTATCCGTATTTTACACTTCCAAAAAACCCAGCTTTCCTAATTATCTGTCCTAAGGCTCAATATTAGCCTGTGTGCTTTACAGACAAGCAGGGAAGGGAGGAAAGGACAGCTGTATTAAAAGAGGCCACAACTTTTGGGATTATGGATTCTATGAGATCAATCAGGTGAAACCTCAACCCCTCTGCTGAGAAGCCCGTGGAAGAATGGCTTGAGAGACAGATAGCACAAGTTGCTCACATCATATTCCATCACCAACCTGCAACAGGAGGTTGTCAAGCAACCACTAAAATCTTGTGTTACACTGGGCCTTTCAGAATCCCCTGCAGATCCCAGGGGAAGCCCCCGTCCAAAAAAACTTATCCCCCCCTGCCCACTGTATCAAACATAAACCCTATAAGTTTCATTCCCAGTAAACCCAGTAAACCCAGTGTGAAACAAAGCAGCTTGCCTGAATGCAATGCAATTTACTAATCTGAAGAAAGAATCAGATTTGAACAGAATGTCTTTCCAGAAACCTTTTCAGTGTGATGCAATCTGCAAAATTCTTTCTAATGTAATTCTATCCATGTATTCATAGATTAGACATGATATTAAAACCATTGAGGATAATCCTGAAAAGTTTTGTTCACATACCCTCCCCCTTCCACCATGGACATACATTCATTTGTAAAGGAAGAGTTCCAAATTATATGCCCAGAGGCCCAATTTCTAAATTTCTTCCCCTTTAAAAAAGGTGAGAAAAATTGCATAGATATGTTACAGGTTAACTTACATGCAGAGAGTGAAGGCTGCACACACCAAACAAATAAGACTAATTCCCAGGTGAATAAGTGACCTATCTATGCTGCTAGTGGTGGTACCAACACAAGATATGCAAGCCTATCTAACCACTCATGCCCTGTGCAGTGCTTAAGCTATCTATGCAGAGTGAGTGGAACAGGCTCAGGTTTCTTCTGCAATATCGATGTAAAATTTAACTAGCTAAATCTGTGAAAAAGCTCAATTCTACCAATTCTGAAGCTACAACAGGCAAAACTTCAATAGTGAAACTTTGCAGAATAAAACTATGTAACATATGATGCCACTTGAAGCTTGCTTTTCCTGTGTACCACGTATGAGTATGTATGTGCATGTAGACATTCTACTGTTCTGTGCACTCTGCTTCTTGTGCAAGATGCATACCAAAAATTACCATTTGCATTGAAAATTTCCTGAAAAAGCTTAGGTGCTTTATTTATTTTTTAATTGTATTTATACCCCACCTTTTCCCCTAATGGAAATGCAAAGCAGCTTACATTGTTCTCCTCTCTCCCATTTTATTCTCACAACAACTCTGTAAGATATGTTAGGCTGGGAGTGTATGACTGGTCCAGGTCTCTGAGCAAGCTTCCAAGGCAGAGTTGCAACTTATCCCTGAAATCAGGCTCCCTCCCTGAAGACTGGAAGATGGCCAATGTCACACCAATCTTTAAGAAAGGGTCTAGGGGGACCCAGGAAATTACAGGCCAGTCAGTATGACATCTGTTCCTGGGAAATTAGTAGAATCTATCATTAAGGATAAAATTATAAAACATGTAGAAAAGCAAGACCTGCTGAGAAAGAGTCAGCATGGCTTTTGCAGAGGCAAATCCTGTCTTACAAACTTACTAGAGTTCTTTGAGGGTGTAAACAGGCATGTGGATAAGGGGGAACAGTGGACATTGTCTACTTGGATTTCCAAAAGGCTTTTGACAAAGTTCCTCACCAGAGACTATTGAGAAAACTCAGCAATCAAGGAATAAAAGGGGAAGTCCACCTATGGATTAAAAACTGGTTGAGAAACAGGAAGCAAAGAGTGGGTGTAAATGGGAAATTCTCACAATGGAGAGATATGGGAGTGGTGTCCCCCAAGGATCTGTTTTGGGACCAGTGTTCTTTAACCTATTCATAAATGACCTGGAAGTAGGGGTAGGTAGTGTGGTGGCCAAGTTTGTGGATGATACCAAATTATGTAGGGTGGTGAGAACCGCAAAGGATTGCGAAGAGCTCCAAGCGGACCTTGATAAATTAGGTGAGTGGACGAAGAAATGGCAAATGCAGTTCAAAGTAGCAAAATGTAAAGTGATGCACATGGGGGCAAAAAATCCAAACTTCACATACACGCTACAGGGGTCAGTACTGTCAGTCACAGACCAGGAAAGGGATTTGGGCGTCTTCGTTGATAGTTCCATGGGAATGTCAACTCAATGCATGGCAGCTGTGAAAAAGGCAAACTCTATGCTGGGGATCATTAGGAAAGGAATTGATTATAAAACTGCAAAGATTGTCATGCCCTTATATAAAGCAGTGGTGCGCCCGCACTTGGAGTACTGTGTTCAGTTCTGGTTGCTTCATCTCAAAAAGGATATTGAAGAGATAGAAAAAGTGCAGAGAAGGGCAACGAGGATGATTGAGGGACTGGAGCACCTTCCTTATGAGGACAGGCCCCAGCGTTTGGGACTCTTTAGTTTGGAGAGGAGGCGGCTGAGGGGGGATATGATTGAAGTCTATAAAATTATGCATGGGGTAGAAAATGTTGACAGAGAGACATTTTTCTCTCTTTCTCACAATACTAGAACCAGGGGGCATACATTGAAAATGCTGGGGGGAAGAATTAGGACTAATAAAAGGAAACACTTCTTTACGCAATGTGTGATTGGTGTTTGGAATATGCTGCCGCAGGAGGTGGTGATGGCCACTAACCTGGATAGCTTTAAAAGGGGCTTGGATGGATTTATGGAGGAGAAGTCGATTTATGGCTACCAATCTTGATCCTCTTTGTTCTGAGATTGCAAATGCCTTAACAGTCCAGGTGATCGGGAGCAACAGCCACAGAAGGCCATTGCTTTCACATCCTGCATGTGAGCTCCCAAAGGCACCTGGTGGGCCAAAGTTTGATGGATTGAAGCTCTTATGTTTTTCCAAAGGTTAAACCTGCTTCCTCCAGTACTATATAAGGTATGATTTTTATGGTTTATTTATTTATTTATTTATTTATTGTTTGGACTTTTATACCGCCCCATCCCCGAAGGGCTCTGTAAACAAGGGTTGATTCTTGTTTACAGTTTCTTGAAGCATTTTCATTCTGCAGGTTACTGTTTTAGTGTCTTATGGTTTTATTGCATGTGTTTTAATGCTATGGATTGAATCTGTTTTATTGTTTTAACTCTGAAGGACTAAAAGTAACTTTTCTGATAGGAGTGTGAGGAACAAATATTGTAAGGAAAGAAGAAGAAACAAGCATGACTAGACTGACATTTGAGCAATTAAACTTCTGCTCCTTATAGCCTTAGAATAGGAACTCAACAGCTAGTTTCCTTTTACATGCCAAACATAACCACTTCTTATTGCATGGGGATACAAAGATGATGGTGGAGAGGTCTGACTCATTAAGCCTGAAAAATGGTCAAATTAGAACTCAGACACAGCATTAGCAATGAAGAAAATGGAAGGGGATCAGAGGTGAAAGACAGGTTCAAGCTAGATGTGACAGCTTATGCCCGTCAGACTCATGGGTGATGCTGCCATTTAGAAGCCCAACTAGGTGCTTTTAAAATGTTGACAGCAGAAGGACAGGCTTCAAGACCAGCTTGGGAAAGCATCACAATGCACAAAGTTATTTCAAGGGGATTCTAGTGGCTAGATACCTGCACTTGGAGAAAGAAAATGTTTAGAGCCCATCTTTTACTGCTTCTCAATGGAAGAACTAAAATCCAGCAAGAAGAGGAAAATAATATATTGGCTTATAAATATAAATCCATACATATTACAAGTTGTTAGCTCTTTATCAGCAGAGAAGTCAAAGTGTAGCATGCACATGAACCGTTCAGTTATATACTGTTTTCCTTAGTAGGGCTAAAAGCAGTCTGGGATTGCTTTTTCTATCTAAAAAGGGGCAGGGGAAGAAAGAGGTAAGGTTTCTCTCTTCTACCCCATACCTTCTCCTCCTTGATAAAGCAATTCTTGTGTAAATTTTGGTAAATTTGCACAAGGAAAAAATATGGTTTAAAATAAACTTAAAGACACTGTATGTGCGACTGGAATGAAAGATAACCTGTTGTCAGAAGGAGTTCCTACCCTGATAACTTCTGTGTTTGTCTCTTTCACTTGTTCCTTCATAAATTGCTGGACTTTATATTGTTAAACCCATAAATATATCTTCTGTATCTAGTAGATTTTCACCTTTTCATGTTTGTTGGTTTCCCTATTGTATACATTTTCATTACTGAGCCAGTTGATTCATATATACAACAGCATCACTGAATCTTGTTACTTGTCATATACACATACTGCTCCTTGGCTCATGATCACGAATTTGAAAGAGGTACAAAACCCCAGTAAAGCAGGATTGCAGGGCAATGATCATAGCAAGTCCCAACAGGAATGTTGTGATTGCAGGTTAATAGTGCTATATATGAATGTACCAATGTACTTCCAGTTCATGGTGAAGAAGAAAAGGAGGAGGAGTTTGGATTTATTTATTTAGGAAGAGGATTTGAGTTTGGATGTAAAGGCTCCTTACAGGACCCTTTCTGTCCTGTAAGGAGACCCAAGGTTGCTTACAAATTCCTTTCCCTTCCTCTCACCATGACAGACACTGGGGCTTTCCCCACTCACCTTCTGCTGCGCGCCGCTCTCGCGCCCCCTCAGTGCGCGTCATTCCTGGCGCGCTCTCGGGGTTCCCCATCAAAAGGTGCCATTTCTTCAGCGCCAGGAATGACATGCGCTGAGGTGGTGCAAGAGCGGCAGCATCGAGGCGGCTGCGTGGTTGCCGCCCTTGCAAGTGGGGAGCGCCGCTGGAACCTGCGCTACTTTCCCGGAGTAGCGCGCAGCAGAAGGTAAGTGGAGAAAGCCCCACCTTGTAAGGTAGGTGGGGCTGAGAGAGTTTGGAAGAGCTGTAACTAGCTCAAGGTCACCCAGCAGAAGTACAGAAACTAATCTGGTTCATCAGATAAGATGGGACCACTCATGTGGAGGAGGGAGAAATCAAACCCAGTTCTCCAGATTACAGTCCACCTGCTCTTAACCACTACACCATGCTGGCTTTCATTAAAAGTGCTGTGTATATTGTTTGTAGAAAGATGTCGGTTGCAAGAAATAAAAGGTTTTTAATGTGCTCTTTTTTCCCAGGATTTCCCAAAATTATGTCAGCAGAATACCATTCTCACCATAAAACCACTGACTGAGTGCTATTTTTAAGCACATTAGCTTGGATCGTAAGAATCATGAACAACAGTTCGTCTCACAGAGGGATCTTTCATTCGACCCCACAGAAGGCCTTAATTCCTTTCTACGAAGATGCTCCTAAATCTCAGGGGACACTTTAGAACATGAGCCACATGGCAGAGATGCAGCTGGGAGGATTTGGTTGAAATTAGGGGACACACACTCCTTTTCTGGGCTGAAAAGAAAGGATCCAAGTCTCTGAGCATTGTACAGGGCCACCCTAAACAGGTCTTCTGGGAAGCTTACTCAGACCTATGCAATGGGGCTTATTCCATAAAAGGTTTTCTTAGGATTGCAGTGTTAAAGGGCTTTTAAAAAATTAAAAATGTTATTTTCTTTTTACCAAAGGTACTGCATCACCATTCTAGGAAAATACTTTTCTGTTACAAAGACATATTATTTGATTTATGGATTGGGGGGTGGGGGGTCCTAAATAAATCCAAACCCATCTTCATTACATTTTCACACACATATTTTTGTTCTCTATCTTCTTTCATTTGAGTTGCAAATATTTAAAATATAAAGCATTAAAATTCAATCATAAAGCTCCACCAAGTGGAAATTTCTAAAATTGCACTCTGAAATGTTGCTGTGAGTTTAAATAAAAGGCGGACACAAGTCAGTCCTTTGCTATTGCAGACAACATCTTCCCTTCCAACGTTTCCATCAAACTTCACTTTGAGACATAGCAAAAATATGATCACTAATCTGGAAATTTAAAAAGGTGTTTATATATCAAAATGCTTCCCTAAAAGACTCTCTTCCCAATCCCCTAAGATAAAAGCTAGGCCATTTTTAAAAGATCCTTTTGCTGCTCTTGACATTAATGGGAAAGTATGTGGAGACCCTAATTTACTGCTTGAATGAAATTATCCTTCTGGTTTTATGGAAATTGCCACACATAACCATTTAATTTCATTTCCTAACAGTCAAGTTTGGTTATACATAGAGAATTAACAGGCATTACTTTTCTTGGTAGTACCAGATTCTAGAACAAATGTAGCCTGCTAAATGGTTTGCTCTTTCTTGCTCTTAAAATATTCATAGTCTGTGTAGTTTAGCAATCTGATAAAAACCGTTAAAAGCATAGCTGGGCTCCCTCAGCAGGTAATGCCATTTTTAATGAAACCATAGTGATCATAAATAAAACATGTGGTGTATGCAGCATTAATGCTTCACCTCCCTTGTCAAATGAAGGTGTGGGGCTTGCAAAAGTTGGCTGGAAAGAGGATTGTATCCATCTTAACAGGGATTCCTCCTCACAGTACAAATATGTTGCCACATATACGTGCAATGGGTACTCAGGAGCCACAGAGCAGGGTTCGAATGGCTAAGAGTAGTCCATTGTTGTTCAGTGATTGTAATTGTGAAATTTTGATTGCTAGAGCCATTTACAATTGACCAAAATTTCTTACAGTTGTTGGAATTCAGGGCTTCATGAAGTATATACCACTGTTTGGTTTCATAGAGTTTTTTCTTTTCCTTAATAATTTTTTGGTGAAGTTGTTTTGATTCCTTGTAAGAAACCAGGGTAAAGTGATGGTTCGGATTGAGGAAATTCTTGAAGTCTTTCCAAAGGCGCCTTTTGGATTGAGTGCATTCATCATCGAACCAGCCAGCTCCAGTCTTCACAAGAGCAGGTCAGGCCAAGGTGAATAGTCCAGTAGTGATTTTAGTAAAGTAATCCACCACAAGAGAGTTGTTGTCATTAATTATCGCTTCTCTCATATCTGAGAAGGCCATTTAGTTTAAAAGTGCTGTCAGGGAGTTAGCTGCTTTGGTAGTCCAGTAGATCCTTTTATAGGTCACTCTGTCTATCTTGTTGGATGTTTCAGTGTTAGGAAGAGTGTTTGGTCTCAGCTTCTGAAGTTCTGTGATTAATGGCAGGTGACCACTCTCCATTCGGTTGTCTATGTCAAAGGAATAAGTATAGTCCATGGTTTCAGGAGAGCAAAGCCCAAAGTCAGTGGTGCTACATCCCCTAGTTGAGATGTATGTGTAGCCTCCTGAGTTGGGGAATTTGTTTGCGCCATTGAGAATGATTTTATTTTGAGATTGACAAAAGTCAATTAGTAGCTTGCCGCCTTTGTTGGTTTTAATGTCTCTGATGTTTCCTTGGTTGTACAGCATTGAGTTATTATTTTCCTCTTCTTCAGCTAGATGCAAAGCAATGTTCTATTCTGGCATTAAGGTCGCCCACTATAAGGAGAAGATTGTTTGAAGTTTTCAGCTCTATAGCAGTGATATAATCCGTGAGCCGGTTCCATTGTGTGCTAAGGTCAATATTAGAGTCTGTTGGAGGTAAATAGGTGTTTATTAATAATAGTGATTTCTTATCCGGGGTCATCAGGATAGCCTGCGCAATTGGACTGCAGGGATCTAGATGTTGGAAAGAGGCATTTAGTGTTTCCTTAATCAGGAAATAGAGGCCCGCCTGGTATCTGCCTTTTCTCTTGGCTTTAAAGCCTGGTAAATGAAAGGAGAGATAACCCTTTAGTTTTGGAGCTTCAACTGCCCATGTTTCTTGGAGTAGTATGCAATCGAATCTCACTAGATAGTCTGTTAGATCATTGTCTCCTTTTTTTGAGTTCCAACCAGCGATGTTCCATGCCAAAATTTTAATGCTTGAGTTTGAGGTAGTAGGTCGGGAGCCTAGTCAATCTAGCTGTTCCAGTTTATCCAGACTATCTCCCCTATCCTGAAATATGCAGCCATTTATTTTTTTGTCACTGGAAGTCCTGTGGATTTCAGGCAAGTATGGAATATTATTGCTTATTGGGCTAAGAGTAGTCAAAAGATCTAATAAATGTGGTTATTAATCCAATAGTTGAATAGTAGTGGTCACACTTACCATTGCCTTTTGTCAAATATTGTTACATAATTCATGAGGCCTAAGAAGTCCTCATATTGGTTGAAGACTTGCTGCAAATTGTATCATGCAATAGCAATTCCTTGCTCTCTACATGCATGCATGCATGCATACACACAGTTTATCTAGGAGAACCCCCCTCCCACTGTGCACTAACTATTGCTGTATTTACTTGATGACCATGAAGGTAAGACCCCTTTAAATACATCACACACACACACACACACACACACACACACACACACACACAAAGAAATGGACACAACTATAACTTGTATGCAAATTATAACTTACCCATTTTTTGGTAGCGTGCTTGGAAGAAAAATAGTGATGCTGTTGAGTAAATACTGTTCTACATTTAAACTTTCACAAATTTGTTGTGTCTGCCTCACAGTGCAAAGAGATGTGACTGGGAAACCAATGAGAAGTTAGAAACTTTAATGAAGGAGAGGTAATGTTTCATAATGGAAATCTCTCTCCAGGCTTTGAAGTGCAATACCCATCAGAGTTTGGATATCTCCAGCTGGTAGAAAGGACAGAGAGACAACTTGGAGGTAATTTTGACATCTAAATATAATAAGAGGCAGCCAGACAACAATGAATTTTAGTCCTGATTTACATGTGATACCAGTGGTATACCATTTGGTACCCACAGTTAAATGAGACTATTGTACATACAAAGTGATTGGGAGGAGGGCAGGGCAGGGGAGTCTGCTGTCCCTGGCCTTGGAGAGCTGCTTTTATAAACACTGGGGGTGGGGGTGGGGCTTGAGGGGGTGCGGCCACATCCCCAGGGTGGGTGTGTGCATGGCCCCCCAACCCCCCCCCCCACATAAAAAATCTATGTCCCTGGATAGATGGGTCTCTAACCTTACAGCCCTGTCTAGCTGACCACTTGCCTGCCCCCTGCTGGATCTTCTCAGTTCGTTTGCATGCTAGCCATTGCAACTTTCAACATAAATGGACTGAAAAAAATGTGACTTTATAGGAATCTGTTGCAAGATTAGAAATTTGGTTCCCTGGTTCCTGACATCTGCTTCCTGCTGATAGTTTTTACTTGTATATTTGTAAGTAAATCAAATATCATCATCATCAACCTTTGTTAAAAAGAATAGCAATCAATAAATACTAAAATCTAAGGTGGATCTGTTGCGCCAGCACCAAGAATTTAGCACCTGGTGGGCTACTGCAAGTAGCAGAGTGCTGGACTAGATGGACTCTGGTCTGATCCAGCAGGCTAGTTCTTATGTTCTTATGTTCTTTATTGGCATGAGTTTATAGTACAACAGAAGGGTTGAGGAGGATTAGGATTAGATTAGGATTAATAGATTCAGACATCATAAATAGTTAATTAAAACTAGCGGGCCTGGCCACGCATTGCTGTGGCTGAGTCTGGTGAAGTGGAAAAGAAAGAAAAGGGGAGGTGTGGAAACAGTATGGAAACCTGGCCGCACACGAATGCGACGTTGTGTGAAAATTTCAAAGCAATCGGTCCAGTAGTTTGGGAGATTACCTGTCAGCAGAAAAAACGCACTGATAGATTTATATAGAGAGAGATTTGTTTAAAAGAATAGCAATCAATAAATACTAAAATCTAAGGTGGATCTGTTGCGCCAGTGCCAAGAATTTAGCAACTTCTAAGGTTCTCTGAGGGCACTGGTCACAAAGCAGATAAAAAGTCTTAACTCTATCTGGTGAGAGGACATAATTCTCAGTATGAAGATCTATATACTGTCTTCTGATTGAAGTATATAAGTCCCATTCTAAAACGTGCTCGATTGTTTCAAGGATACGTTCTTTGTTGGTAAGGGATCTGATGAAATCTGCTGCTCAAGGCTGCTGAGGGAAGCGCATTCAAGTGGGCTAACATGAAGGTACGTCTAAGGTACAACGAAGATAAGTTGTAAAAATACTTCAGTAGACCTTTACTGGTGGGAGAAAGGTTGAATCCCTCAGGTAATATGCCCTTCATGTGCTGGGTAGATAGTAGTTGGGTTTCAGCATCTAGTAGCCTTTGTGACAGGAAGTTGATTATTTGCGCTTCATTCATATTACTAAAGAAATCTAGAGCAAAGCCTGGCGAGTTGATTTTGGACTTAATCTGGGCACTCCAAGTGGAACAATAGGAGTCAGAGAGCATTCACTTTGTTAAGCTATCCTGTTCTGATCGAAAGTGAAGGTGCAACCAGTATTGTAGTGAGTAAACCCATATAAGAGTCTCGAGAAGATTTAGGCCTATTGAGCGCATAAGGAGAGATATGAAACACTATTAGAAATGCCAAGTAGTTTGCAGAAAAAAGTGGGTTGTATACTCTTGAGAGGTTTTAATTTGTGATTTAACCAAATTGAAACACCATACAAAGCTTTTGAAATCAGTCTGCCGCCAAAGACTCTCACTGTTGCTGGAACACTGTTGCTGGAACACATTGGTCCCCATGGGAATAGAAGAATCACCTAATTGCTGCTGCCCACTGGTTGGTAGAAAGGGGGAGATGTGCTTGTACTGAGCAGTCCAACTCAAGTTATGTTGAAAGCGGATTCCCAGGTAGTTAAAGCTTTTAACCTGGTCAATTTGATTCCCATTGATGAACCATTCTGAGGTCTTCCACGATTTTGAGAAGACCACAATTTTGGTGTTCTCATAATTGATTGTAAGTTGATTACATTCGCAATAGGCGGCAAAGGTGTGGAGTAGACGTTTGAGGCCTATCTTGGTGTGCAAGAGTAGGACAGTGTCATCGGTGTATAACAGAGTGGCCAAGGGTGCTTTGCCTAAGATGGGAGGGTGGGCTCGAGAGGTTGGAAGAGAGTTGGGAAAGTCCTGTAGAAACAGGTTAAAGAGCAAGGGGGCAAGGATACAGCCTTTCTCAACCCCCTTGTTAGAAATTATTTCAGAGGAACAGAGTCCGGATGGATTGCAGTGAATGCTGCATGGGGTACAAGTATATAAATTTTTAATGAGGAAAAGTAACCACTTCTCTATCCCCAGGGCTCTTACCTTTTTCCAGAGGAGTTGCCTGGGGATTGAGTCGTAAATCAAATAATAAAATCACATGATACTCACGGTAAAAGTACCAGTTTGGGCAAGGAGTCTCCATGGCTTCAGTGCCCTACTTGGCTCCATCTCGGCCCTGGTGCACATTCTTCCCCTCATCTGGCATTTTTCAAAAACGGGCAAGAAGGTACACCTTTTTGAAAAAGGCGGGCCCAGGCCACATCAGTGGGAAGGCAGCAGAAAAACAATACGCTTTATTTTTCTCACCCTAGGAGACATACACCAATCAGAACTCAGTGGGCTGGGCACAGAGCACACAAAGGGGGGAGGTTGTGCTGATCGTGGCTTCGTAGGCATAAACCTGCAAAGAGAATGAGATCTAGCGCAGAGTGTGTGTACCAACGAAGCTGCACAACCAAAAGGTTAAAAAATAGAACTTCCTATGTTTCTACGAAGATGCATAGCCAGAACATTTTTTAAAACTTCCTCAAGCAGAGGGGAGGGACCGCGAAGTCGCATTCCTGCCCCAACACAACAGCCAATCGGAAAGAGCTGCAGAGCAGATTGTGGGAAATAGTTACAGTTTTTGATCCTGGAATTAACTTTGACCCCCTCAATAGATGCAGAGACTGGGATGAAAAGGTGATGTATCTTATGGAACCGAGGGGAACAAGGTTTATTTTTCCAGTGGGGATTCGCCCACAGAGTCACAGACTGGTGTCTGCCTTCTTTTCCCAGAGTCCTCAAGCAAGAAATGCAGAAAGGTATGTTTTTAAACAAAAGCAAAGTACACAAGGAGAGCCCAATCAGAGCACCTCCCGCGCCTCACCCAGCTGTGTTCAGAGCTTGATGCATTTTTCTTCCAGTCAGGCTCCCAATATCAGAAGTGAACTGGAAGAAAAAATGGTTCAGACACTGGAGTGCAGCAAGATTAGGTAAAGGAGAGTGGAAAGTTTAACTCCCTTTGCCCCTACTCCCTATTTCTGTGAAGAGATATCTCTCTCCCATTCCTGACCTTTAAAAATGGGATTGGGAAGTTGCTTGTATTCCCACCCCCACCCCCAGACCCCCTGCTGCCATGCCTAACAATAACTGAGACATAGTATAACTGATTTACATGAAATTAAGTGAGATTTTGGAAATGCAGTCCTTACTAATGGGTATGTTGAGTTGGATATTGCCAACCCAATAAGATGCCTGATATTACAATATCTGATGCAACTCCTGTCTCCCAAACACATTTCCCAGACTATACATAGTCTGATATTATATATGGGAAAACTGACCAGCAAACTGGCCAGAAGAAATAGATTTAATTTATTCTACTTAGGCCACCCTTCCCCAAAGGGCTCAAAGTGGCTTACACTAAAACAGTGTTAAAACAACAATACAATATAATATCTGGTTCCATATATCCCCTCTGAGGCGGGGGGGTGATACATTTCTAATAAAATACTTTTCCCACCCCCAGATCTATTACTCATGCATTCAGAAGAGAAAGGAAAGGGGAAAAAGGATAAACAACAGGAAGGGGGAAGGAAAAGGGGGAGGGGGAAGGAGAAACCAGATTACTTAAGACCCGTTGCTTTCCTCAACCATAGGCTGGCTAAACTGTGCATGATTTGCTTTTTTGTAAGCCTGAGTAAGGATAGCACAAAACCTTTAAAATTATTTTTTTAGCCAATCTTTGTATTTGCAGATCACCTGATGATCCCATCCTCTCTGTCTAAAAGGTAGGCCAATTGTTACGCTAATTGTTAAGTTTAATCAATTAATGAAAAGAGTAACTTGATGAGTAATTGACTAGCTATTCAGAGAAGTCCTGCAACTGCCCTGATTCCCCTCCTGATGCTCTTGCAGATAATATCCTGCACAGAAAATACTTTCTTTACAAGTTTAAAATTAAGCAGATGCAGGGAGGGGGGGTTGAAGTGTGCTGTTAATGGTCTGTGCACAAATATAGGCCAATGCCACATGAAAACAGGGATGGGGGGAAAGCCACATGTCAAGTGCCTGAAATAAGGAAAATTCTTGGTGTAGAAGCAGCCCAAGGAACTAGTTCTCTTGAGTTCAATAGAATGTTCTCCTAAACACAAAATAGTATAATTGCAGTCTTAATTATCTGATGTCATTCATTAGCATTTGAACATAATCAGAATATTTCAAGTCCTAATCAGGGCTACTCTAAAACCAAAATGAAATGTATCCCTGTTCTGATCATTTTTTTCTGTGCTGGACCTTAACTGTTACTTTTTTCCTGGAGGTTGATGCCACTTTCTTTGGATTAATTTTTGACCTCCACATTCCATGCTATTAATAAAGAATTAATAGCAGAACCATTACCCTTTCACCTAAAAAAAAACACCCTGATGTGTCCACCATAAAACAATCTGTCAATGTCAGAATGGGTTCGCCCCGTATAATTGATGCCAATTTGAAACAAGATACTGCTCTGTTTCTTTAATGGACAGACACTGTCACATGAAAAAGCAGTAATCTGCAATTCACTAAACCTAAAAAAAGAACTTAATGGGATTCCTTTAGAGTAAATGGAACAGACATACACATTTGTACTACTAGTACATGGGAATATTTTACTGTGATGTTTGAAAAGTAATTCTCTTTTTATGTAATAGCTCTTCTACAGCATTTTAGCTATTTTTTGCATTGTACCCTGTTGCTGTTTTTTAAAGGAAAGCATTTGAGCCTTGGAAGATGATACAAACTCAACCAAATATCCAAAACAAATAAATATAAAGGGTTTATTATGATTCAGAAGAAGAAGAAGAAGAAGAAGAAGAGTTTGGATTTATATCCCCCCTTTCTCTCCTGCAGGAGACTCAAAGGGGTTTACAATCTCCTTGCCCTTCCCCTCACAACAAACACCCTGTGAGGTAGGTGGGGCTGAGAGAGCCCTGAGAAGCTGTGACTAGCCCAAGGTCACCCAGCTGGCATGTGTGGGAGTGTACAGGCTAATCTGAATTCCCCAGATAAGCCTCCACAGCTCAGGCGGCAGAGCTGGGAATCAAACCCGGTTCCTCCAGATTAGATACATGAGCTCTTAACCTCCTACGCCACTGCTGCTCCACTATTTAAAATTTGAACAAATGCTGCAATTTTTATAATTATTTTATTCTTTTGCAGTGCTGTAATTTAATTTTCTGGGCTAGATGTACATTTTCTTTATCTTACATACTTATTTTTATGTCACAAAAGATCTCAATAGAAGCTGTAGAGGCTATCTTTCTCCACAATTCACTATCCAAATGTGTTGCTAATAAATTAATACAAGCTCTCTGACCTGTTTTATGCATCTGCCAGTCCACTGGTGAACTGAGGTGTTGCAGGCACCATGGTGATGGACTAAAGAAATGCTAAGGTCTGTTGCTTTACATCATCAATCTGAGACCTGAAGGGAACTTTCCCCAAAGTTGCCTCCAAGTACATTCCTGAAGAGTAGTGATTGGTGACCAGAATGGCTGAGAAAGAGGACACTAGCCATTTAACTAGTTATGCACCAGGTTCTCAGTAGCAGAATGTGGGGAGGAAGCATTCCCAATGGAAATTAAAATAAAACAAACCCAAAATCAAGGGTAAGTGCCAGTGCCACATAATAAAAATGAGCATTGCAAATACTGCAAATGTGCCCATTCATTACAGCAAACCACAGCAGCAGCTTGAGCTATTTACAATCTCATTGAGCATACATACATCCAACATAAATTAAGTGAAACAAATCAATTTGCGCTGGACAAAACAACCATGGGTAGTTTCACGAATCCATCTTCAAGTCAGGATTTCAGGATAAGAGTAAGTACACATACTGAACAAAGCCTTCATTTGTTAAACATGGCCATACTGACTGTAGTACATCACAAAATACTTTTTTCTCAATGGCAATGGTGTATCTTGGGGGAGAGGAGGACACACTTGACCCAGGTGCCACTCACTTGGGTCACATAAGGATGCATTTGGCCACCCAGTCACTGCTGCCATTCACCTACCCTGTTTGCTTGCTCGCCCACCCACCACAGCCACTCACCCACCACTGCCACTTGCCCCGCTCACCCACTGTTGCTGCTCACCTGCCCCATTCACACACTCGCCCACCCTGCTTGGTTGGCTGCCTGCTCACCATTCACCTCTCTGAGCACTTCTCAACTCTACAGCAGAGAAGGGCAGCCTCCACAGTCTCCCCCAGCGGGCCGCCTCTGTGGCCTCTGGGGAGAGGGGCGCTGGCTTTATCTGGGCAGTGCTGGGTGGCCTCAGCAGCAACACCGCCATTGTCATGTATTCATCCTGAAGACTCCCCTCCTTACCACCACTGCTCTGCCTGTATCAGCACAGGCAGTCCAAAGGGGAAGAAACCAGAAGAAGCAACCCAATCAAAACATATTTGTTATTTGCCACATGAGCCAAGAAGGAACATTTTTATTTTTATTTTTCAATTTGTATCCCACCCTCCCTCGAAAGGCTCGGGGCAGCAAACATCAATAGAACAATAACAATATGAAGCAGCGTAAACACAACTATCATTGAATCACAATAAGTAACTGATGGCAACATTCCCCCCACCATAATGACCCAAGACAAAAAAAAAACCCTAAGCAATTTACAGCAGCATCAGTATAAAACCTAGCCTAGTGACTAACCTAAAAACAACAACATCAAATCACTAAACGAAGCCTAACACATAAAGACTGTTGTGAATCACCACGGGCAGCATTTGCCACTCAGGGTGGGCAAGGCGGAGTTTCTGATTTCGACCCCAATAAGGGCGGAAGCAGATGGATGGCCATGTCGGACCAGGGCAAGTGCCAGTGCACCGGCTGCCCGCTGGCCACATCAGGGAAGGGGAGGGTTAGCCCGAGCCTTTCAAGGGCCAAGCCCTCCTTTGTGCCGGCCATGTGCTTGGGCCGGCTAGCAATTTGCCTGCCCACCTCTCCCTATCTTTGCAAGACTTTGTTAATTCATGCTACCTTGTCATAGCCACAGGCAGTTTTGGCGCATGGGTATTGATCTGGAAGGGCCAGGGGAGGGGAGCTAGGGAGCTATCCTTCCCCTTGGGAGTGGCTGACAGTGGCAAGGGGCAACCGCCCTGCCGAACAAGGCATCTGGGGAGCACCTCTTGCCAGGAGCGTCCGCCTGGCAGAGCCCCACAGCAGAGCAGAGCTCCAGTACAGGGCATCTGCCCGTGGGAGCTTCACTGTAATGTTTATATGATCAGATCAAGACCCATGCTAGGCCTCACACTTCTGCTTGATTAAAGAATGGCTATGGCCAATTGACTTACCCCAGCCAAAAGTGTGATGTGATTATTGGATAGGGTCTTCGCCCAAGGGTTTCCACCCTCAGATGGCAACAATCTATACCTAACACTAATCCTAAAAGCTCAGACTGTGCAATAACTCACTACCTAAAAAGTAATAAATATTGTAGCAGGGAGGGGAACCAACACCAACCTAACATCCGCCTCCCCATTATACAAAAAAACACCCAAGAACTAACTAAAACAATCAAATCCTGTGACCTCAGAGCTTCAAGAGGCACCAAACCAGCATCATCAGTTTTGAACATCACCCACCAAAATCCACCCCAGGTGTGGCATCGGCATCCTGGGAGGCAAGTTGAAAAAAGAGATGTCTCTGCTTCATATGAATGTTCACCAGCTCTCTTGTCATCACCCCATCGGTCCATGCTCCACCTGGGAGCTATCACCATTGTTGCTATCACCACTGCATTCTCACTGGGACACGGCCAGCCTCAGTTGAGAGGGAGTCCAATGAAAATATTGTGGGGATCCCTGCTACCGGTCCCCACTGCTGTTCAGAAACCTTTAGCAGATAGAAATACTCCATTTCAGCACTCTCGCTGCCAGAAGGATGCCATTGCAATTTCAAACACCATCTGTATTTCAAACACCTTGTCACCATTCGGGCTCACCAAGCTGCTTGAAAGATCTCAACAAGTTGTTGTTTTTGTTCGGGGGTCTCTGAGGCCCCAAACAAAAACTTGAGACCCAGGCCAGCAACACTGTGGTCTGAAGGAGGTGAGGAAAAGAACCCACTTCTCACTTCTATCTGGGCACATTCCACTTAGCGGCAGCATATACAACCACGTTGTATGGCAAAGCCCTTCGGGGGTGGGCAGTTTAAAATCTAATATATAAATAAATAAAATAAATAAAGTGTGATGGTGAAAATGGCCTGTAGTCTCTATAGTGTTTTTATCATTGTGACTGGATGGGAATCATAGAGCAAAAATGGAATGAAAAAAACAAATGTGTTGTGGGAACAAAGCCAATTACAAAAGAACAAAAAACCATCACACAAAGGGTACTGCAATAACAACTTATAATTAGAGTCAAGAGAAACAACATTTATCAGTTAGTATACAATGCCATGATAGCATACATCAAGCAGAACAAACAACAACAGTAGTGCACTGAAATTGACCAGTGAAGTACACCACTGGAAGAACTGGTAAGTCCAAAAGTATGTAGCTCAATATAGGTAAGTGTGTAGAATATCAAGGTTCTCCACTGTGAATAAATTTTTTCAAGCAAGGGGATACTTCCAGTGTGACGGAACGGGCTTGCTTTGCCTGGCAGGCCCTATTCCGCTCCCAAGTCTCTTCCAGGGGTTGCCAACTTTTCCCGGGGAGGGCTCGCTTTCTCTCTGGGTAAACCACCCATTTGAGGAACTGCCCATTGGAGAAGGCCAGGATTCCCCTACTTCCTTTTCAACCATGAGGCCTTGCCTCAGTTTCCCTTGGTTCCCCACTTTTGGGTTCCACAGGGCAGATTGGAGGTCCCAGAGGAAAAGCTGTTCACCAGTTGCTAGCCTTCCTCCCCCCTCCTATTTAGATAGCGCATCCAAGACAGTGGGGAATTCATGGTACAGAAAACTGTTCTCCACGTCGAAGGTTTAAAAGTATTTATTAAAAATAAAATGGTTACAAGTATATTTTAGCACTGTACCAGATTGAGCAAGGGTTTCCAAAATAAAGGAGATGAAAATGCAAATCCCCTGTCCCTCTGGCCAAACATACTCTAGCAGTTGTTGAAAATAGGGTAGGCCCTTAAAGCTTAGAAGATTGCAATTCTCAAAGAGTTTCCATTACCTGGCAGGCTGAGTGAGCTCCCTGGATGAGTGCATGGTTCAAAAATGGCTGCTCTCTGCACAGCCCTGGCAAGAGGTCTGTTCCCTTCAGTGAACCAGCAGAAAGAGAAAGAGAAGAGACTTCGCCCCTCTCTTCCAGAAGTGTTATCAGATCCCAGACCCCACCCTCTTTTGACCTGCTCAGGCTGGGTCAAGATATCTTTTCACCCTAGGTCAGGTAGCTCTTCCTCATGTCCCTCAGGCATTGTTTAAGTCCTCCAAATCTATGATACCTGATGTGAGAAGGAGAGGAGGGAAAAAAGGTGGGGTGGAGGAGCCATTTCCCAACACCAACAAGAATATTAGGATACACGATCTGGCTTTTCTTCCCATTTTGCAGTTCCAAGACTGCTTCATCAGCAGTGCAAATTGTTTAAGTCTGCCCATTTTTGGATTTTTTTAGCCACTACAAAATGAATTATATATATTTAACAGTATGGAAATAACATTCTAAAAATATACTTTAAAAATACAATATAAATAGAGGTATATCAATATTATAATAAATAGATGTCACATATAAATATAATAAAAGCATATATCAAATAACAATAAAGGTGTCAATAATATTACAGCAATCATACTTATATATTAAAATGACTTACAAGAATCTCAATAAATATCAGGCTAGGTACACAATGAATTTGCCACTAGTATGCTCAGTGAAACAATCGTGTGACTTTCTTATGTAGTAGGGTTACTTAGCTATTATGAAAGACGTGATTAAGGAAAATGCATTTGAAAAGTGGATATGAAATTAACTCTATGTATTGTTGAAGGCTTTCATGGCCAGATTCAACTGGTTGTGTTGGGTTTTCTGGGCTGTGTGGCTGTGGTCTGATGGATCTTGTTCCTAACATTTCACCTGCATCTGTGGCTGGCATCTTCAGAGGTGTATCACAGAGGGAAGTGTGTAACAGACAGATGAGGAACTCTGAACAACATCCAGGGCTTGATTTACTACTGATTTTCTTGGAAGTCATTGGAATCAGTTTTGGCAGGGTTCTTCCACATGTTTGCCCTCCCTGAACATTTTTACAGCCATAGAATCAGTTTATTTAATTCTACCCTGCAAGGACCTAGGTAAGGGCAGGTTCCTGGGTTTAACACACACCCCCTCATTATATGTCCGAAGCTCCATCCCCTGTTTATGGTTTTTTGGTATTTTTTAGTGTTTTTCAGTTTTTGGCCTACAGGGAGTGCAGTTTTTAAGCTAGCAGCACCAAAATTTCAGGGATTTTTTTGGGAGACTCTCCTGATGATACCACCCAGGTTTACTGAAGTTTGGTCCAGGGGACTCTCAAAGGGGGTGCCCCATCCCACGTTATGGAGTCTCAAAGAGGGTGCCCCATCCCACATTGGGAGCTAATGGAAGATGGGGGCTACACCTTTGAGGGTCCATAACTTTGGACCCCTGAACCAAACTTCACCAAACCTGGGTGGTATCATCAGAAGAGTCTCCTAAAGATGCCCTGAAAGTTTGGTGCTGCTAGTTTAACAATTACACCCCTGACAGTAGGCACCCTCAAAATTTCCCCAGATTCTCCTTTTAAATCCACCCCCTTCGGCATGGATTTAAAGGGAGAATCTGATGTCCCCAGTTTAAACATTGAAATTGATGCTGTTTCAGGGTGGGGGATAATCCACCGCAAAACAGCATCACTTTCAATGTTGTTTTAACCGGGGACCTCAGATTCTCCCTTTAAGGTAGATTTAAAAGGAGAATCTGGGTTGCCTAGTTTAAACACATCACAGGACCATGCCCCAAGGGGCTGGTGTGGGCATGGCCCACCCGCCCCGAAACCCACCCCATTAAAAATCTATACCTATGTCACTGCTACCCTGTGTTAAATAATCAGAATTTTCATCTGTAGTGTCACAGCATACCTTCCCTTTTTTATTTTTGTGCATACTTAAAATAATATACCAATATCATGGCTTTTTTAAAAGGCACCAAAATATCGATATACTGATATACTGCTTCACTGATTGGTCAAGTAGATTCTCTGAATTCTCAACCTAATTTTTTTTTGGGAAAGTCTCCAGCTCACTTCCTTGCAGAGATATGACTTTATATCTCTGGGATCTACGGGATTAGAGCAGTGGTGGCGAACCTATGGCATAGGTGCCAGAGGTGGCACACAGAGCCCTCTCTGTGGGCACGTGCAAACCAGCAGAAACATGTGCAAAGAAAAAGGCAAGTCAAGATCAGTTTCCAGAGAAAAATTATAATGAAAGTGCTCTCAAAAGAATCAGAAAAAAATGAGAGTGGGGGAACACACACACACACCCCAGTGAAAACTAAGGTACAAAAATGCTTGCGGAAATCAGGGGATAAACTAGAACTAAAAGCAAACAAAAACATACAGAAAACCCCTGATGTAGTTTTCCCATAGTGGGGTCTGCCGGGGCTTCTTGATTATTCCCATGTCCAATCATCTATGGCTACATGGTGTCATAAGGAAGTCAAATGACATTTCTGAAATGAATGTGTTTTGGAGGAATGAAGTTTTTCTGAAACAACTATCCTATTTCACCTCACACTAGGAATTTTATACACGTCCAGATTCTCCCATGTTACTTCAGGCTGCACTCATCCATAATATTATTGGTCTGTCTTCTACCCAGAGTAAAATGAGTTGGAAGCTTACTGCTCTCAGCAGGTGACTACTTTTACATCTAAAAGATGCATTTTGCTCCTTTTGAGTTTTACTAGCTCTGTTCTCCTTGTCTTATATTTTAGTGCTCTGACTTAAATAGAACATTGTTATAACTGAGGTGTTACAATAATGAGGAAAATAATAATATGTGAATAGGCTGAAGTATTTCTTGTTTATAACTAATCAGAGCAGGAACAGTACCCTGTGGCAAATAGTTCATGAACTGTTTAAGCATCTCCCAGGCACTAAGTGTATTGATAGCATTTACATTTCACTAGAATCAGTGCTTGTGACTGAAAGGAAAAATCAGACCACAGTGTTCTGAACTGCTTTCACAAATGAACACAAGAGGGCAAACTTCTCTACCGTTTAATTAAGTAGATTGCCCTCAAGCACTGTGCAAATAAAAAAGATTCTGCTTTACATGATGCATGCAAGATGGGCAAGACGCATAGAGGAATAATGTAGAGGAAAATTTTAGAGAGTTCCATGACTCGTGCTGATATATTGGTCACAAATTGAAAATTCCCAGTCATACAGTTAAAATAGAGAGTGCCCTCCTGTAAACTGCCTGCAATATTTGATTGCCATTTCCAACATTTGGAAAACTGTGTCTCTCTTTTAAAGTCAAGAAAACAACCACAATCTGGGAATGTAAGTAAAAGGTTTTGTAACATAGTAGTTAGCACAACTTTATTCTGTCTTCACACACTACAGTGATGTTTGAAATAAATCCCATAAAATCTCAAGGTATCAAATCATGTAAAGCCGTTGAAACAGATCTTGGGGAAAAAGCAGTTGTGCTGAACATTAATCTATTAATTTTAAGTTTAATGATGTGAGGATGCTTTCAAAAACCATTTTACTACCTGAAAACTGAGACAGACTACTTCCTACCATTTTCTAAAAAGGGTTTATCTATCACAAACAAATACAAATAAGAATTTTGCCTGGCAGACAGAAAAAGGCCAAGCTATAAATTACACATAAACAACATATTCTCTCCTTTCCCCCCCCCCCCGATTCAGAGACCAAAAGTTGCTACAAGAAAATTTCAACAGAGATATGGCAAGATGGGAGCTTAGGGTTGCCAGGCATAGCTGAAGGGAGCTTGTGGGTGAGACTATGTGGCCATGGAGCACTGCACACATGCCATGACATCAGTTCCAGGAAAGGTGTGTAGTTCTAGGAATTGCTAGAAACTCTATGGTAAATCATAGTGTTTCTGGTGATTTCTAGAGCTACCCATTGTACCTACCAAGTTAAAATAAGATGAATGAAGTAATAAAATGCATGCATTTCCATTTACTGTATAAACTCATGTATAAGTCAAGTTTTTCAGCACCTTTTTAATGCTGAAAAAGCTCCCTCGACTTATATTTGGGTCATACTCTGGGAAATATGGTAATTATATAGAGCGAAGGTTCCTTTAGCAGGAGCTAACGAGCTCAGATTTTCAAAATAAGGAAAGGCTCCATTTCCTCAGAATGGTTGAGGCCTGTATTTCTGGTATGTGAATGTTTGTATCAATTGTTGAGAAGGGGATATTGTGTTTATACTGATTGACTATTAGTTTGTATTTTGGTTTCCTTTGTTATGGTCTCTTTTATTTTATTTATTTATTTCTCAGTCTTATAGACCGCCCAACCCCCAAAGGGCTCTGGGTGGTGAACAACATAAAATAACAGTTACATAATAGACTGTAAATAATTTAAGTTAAAATGCAGCAATTAAGAACGACTAATAACAGCAATGCCCGCAACAATCCCTGTTAAACTCTCCCAGAAGGGGAGAAAAAGAGTGGGCCCATAGATGGTAATGGGCCCAAAATGTAGGAGGAGGCGGGGGCACTTATATCAGCGGCTGGACACTCCAAAGGCCTGGTGGAACAACTCCGTCTTGCAGGCCCTGCGGAACTCACCAAGATCCCGCAGGGCCCGGACAGCTGGAGGAAGAGTGTTCCACCAGGCAGGGGCCAGGGCTGTAAAAGTCCTGGCCCGCGTGGAGGCCAGCCGCATCATTGAGGGGCCAGGGACTACCAGCAAATTGGCCTCCGCTGAATGTAGAGGCCTAGTAGGGACATATGGGGTAATGCGGTCCCGAAGGTATGAGGGTCCCAGGCCGCGTAAGGCCTTAAAGGTAAGTACCCATACCTTGAAGATGATCCGGAATTCAACCGGGAGCCAATGCAGGTGGCGCAGTATTGGTTGAATATGATCACGGAAGGCGCCCCCCCATGAGCAGCTGGGCTGCTGCATTTTGGACCAGTTGTAACCTCCGGATCAACCTCAAGGGCAGGCCCGCGTAGAGCGAGTTACAATAGTCCAGCCTGGAAGTGACCGTTGCATGGATCACAGTGGCCAGGTCTGTGTGGGAGAGGAAGGGAACCAGCCGCCGGGCCTGCCGAAGATGGAAAAACGCAACCCGGGTTATATGGGCCACCTGGGTCTCCATCGAAAGAGACGAATCCAGGTGGACCCCCAGGCTGCGGACTGAGGGGGCCGGTGCCAATGAGGCCCCCTCCCACACCAGAAATTCTCACCCTCCCCCCACGACCAAGCCAGAGGATCTCCGTCTTCGATGGATTAAGTTTTAACCTGCTCTGTTGCAACCAACCAGCAACCGCCTCCAAACAGTGCTGGAGAGCTGCAGGGGCGATGACCGCTCCCCCCTCCATCAACAGAATGAGCTGAGTATCATCAGCGTACTGATGACAGATCAGCCCAAAGCTCCATACCAGCTGAGCAAGGGGTCGCATGTAGATATTAAATAACAGCGGGGACAGTAGCGCTTCCTGAGGCACCCCACAATGAAGTGGGCACCGCCGGGAGGCTTGGTCCCCACACCACACTTGCTGACTCCGATCCTAGAGGAACGAGGCAATCCATTGAAGGACAGTGCCCCGTACCCCAGAAGCGGCCAGGCGGTGGGTCAAAAGGTCGTGGTCGACCATATCAAACACTGCGGTTAGATCTAACAATACCAACAGCGCTGATCCACCCTGGTCTAGCTGCATACGGAGCGTATCTGTGACGGCGACGAGAACAGTCTCCGTCCCATGCCCAGCACGGAAGCCGGACTGGAAGGGATCGAACGCCGATGCGTCATCCAGGAAACCCTGAAGCTGCTCCAACACCACTCTCTCAATTACCTTCCCCAGAAACGAAAGATTCGAGACGGGGCGGTAATTGGCCAGATCGCCAGGATCTAAGGATGGTCTTTTTAAGAGTGGGCGGACCACTGCCTCCTTCAACCCACCGGGAAAGACTCCTTGCTCAAGGGAGTCATTGATGATCTTCAACAGGTGGGGTCGTAACTCCTTAACAAGCCAGGAGGGGCACGGATCCAGAGGACAAGTAGTAGGTCTAACAGCAGCCAAGGCCCTGTCAACAGCGGCTTCGGAGAGCAGGGAAAACTGGGCAAAACATGGGCCTGAAGACAGCAAGGGAGCCTCCAGTTCACTAATTGTAGATAAAGAGTGGGGAAGGTCCTGGCGGAGTGATGCGATTTTATCCGCAAAAAAGCTCATAAATACCTCACAGCTAATAGTCAATTGAGAATTTGCAGAACCTTCCGATAAGGAGGTCAAGGACCGAATCACACGGAACAATTGTGCTGGGCGAGAGCTAGCAGATGCGAGAGAGGAGGAGAAGAAAGCTCTCTTCGCCTCCTTCGTCGCCATCTCATAGGCTTTCATAAATGTCCTATAAGATGCTCGCACCACTTCGTCACGAGATTTCCTCCACGCTCGCTCCAGACGTCTGAGGCCCCGTTTCATATTGCGGAGCTCCTCCGTATACCACGGAGCCCGCCGAGAACGGGGCCGCAGAGGATGCCGGGGGGCAACAGCTTTGATGGCATCGGAGAGCCGGGAGTTCCAGTCCTCCACCTGCTCATCGAGTGTGCCGGCAGGTTCAGGATCCCGCAGAGCATTCAGGAAACCAATTGGATCCATAAGTCTCCGCGGGCGGGCATAAATTAGCCCGTCGCCTAGACAGGGTTGGCACGGCAGGTCCACCTGGACCTTCAGGGCAAAATGGTCGGACCATGGCACTCTATCAATAGAGGATACGACCAAACCGATTCCCGACCCGAAAACCAAATCCAGCGTGTGGCCGGCCTCATGAGTGGGGCCAGAATTTACTAAGGAGAGGCCTAGCGTCACCATGGATGACACTAGGTCCATGGCTGCTGCACAAGAGGCGGTATCGACAATAAGTCGAGGGAACCGCAACGCCCAGTCAGCAACCACCTCCAGCAACCGTGGCAGGCCATCCCCAGGTGCGCTAGGTGACCGGTACACCAAAAGGACAGCCAATCTCTCCAAGGCCAACCACTCTAGGCCAACACACTCCATGCCGGTGATCTCCGGGACAGGAACAGCCCTGAAGGGGATAGAGTCACGGATGAACATTGCCACGCCGCCCCCCCCCCCCGGCCCTGAGTTCGGTCCCGGTGAAGACACACGAAACCTGGTGGTGCGACCTCGCCCAAGGCGACGGTCTCACCGTCGCGCACCCAGGTTTAGGTGATGCAGGCCAGGTCCATCTGCTGATCTCCGAGATAATCGCAGAGAACTATGGTCTTATTATTGATGGACCTGGCATTAAGCAACACCAGGGATGAAGCAGGGTATTTTCTCTGAACCCAACCACTCTCATTCCTCGGGATAGGACGGAGGTCAGAAGGCGAGCGAGCATAACCGTATCTCGTTCGTCTTCTATCATAAGGCCGCCGCCTACCGTCATAATTACCCCGTCCCATTAACACTGGGATCCCTGGCCCCATAGATGGTGCCTCCATCCCTCTATCTCCCCACTAATTAAAGTGCTCCGGACTCCACAACATGTGGGCCCAGGCTAGCCACTAAAATATTAACTACTCCACTAAAAACATTAACAATGTTAACTAACAGTAGGCAGACTGGACTAATCCAGCTGCATATAAACTAATCTGAGCTAATACAAACTAATCAAGGACTAAAAAAACAAGCAATACTGACCAGACTAAACTAACAACTCGTAATAACCCCTTAACTCTAATTTATTGCAGCTAATAATTAAACATGAGAGGCGCCAAAATCAGGCACCTTACAATACCAGAATAATAGTGGAGGTTGAGGTGATGGAAACTGGAGTGATAGAACTAAGAACTGAGAACCGAGGAGGGCACCAGCTGCCAGCGGAGGGAGCCGCTGCCACCAGCTCCTTGTAGAGGTCACTCTTTGCTGTGTTCTTCCCCCCCTCTACCAAAATACTAACTAATAGTTTGGTTTCTTCACAGAGTTCAGTTAAGAGGCTTGGAGTCTATATACAGCTAGAGAGAACTAAAGGACTGAGACCCCGCTAGTCTGTCTTGCATAGCAGGCCAGAACTATTATATGTTGATTATTGTTTCTGTATTGATCTGCCATATTTCATTGTTATACTGCACACTATTTTTTATGAAACAGAAAACAGATTTAAAGCTTCTTTTGTTGTAAATCTGGTAAATGTTAAGGGTCACAAGGTGGGATTACACTGTCAAAGACTTAAACTGCTTTTCCATTTCTGATAATATCCCTCTTAAAATCTAAGTTGGGTTACATTTGAACATACAGATGATGATGAGGAATCCAGTTTTGAAGGATTTTAATTCTGGTGTTTAGCATGGTTGCTGATTGAGCTGAGGTTTTTGCACTTTTAAAGTTATTGTTGATATTGTTAAAGTCATTGGTTGCTGATTGAGCTAAGGTTTTGTACTTTTAAAGTTATTGTTGCACTTTTAAAGTAGTTTACTGTTTTTCTTTTAAATAAATATTCAAAAGCATTTAACCTACTGATGCCTCAATTAATGTAATTTTATTGGTATCTATTTTTATTTTTGAAATTTACCAGTAGCTGCTGCATTTCCCACCCTCAACTTATACACATGTCAATAAGTTTTCCCAGTTTTTTGTGGTAAAATTAGTGCCTCGACTTATATGCAGGTCGACTTATACACGAGCATATAGGGTATTTATTTAGATCCTGTTTTTACCCAAGTTCAAACTAAACCAGCTTTTAGCACTTCATTCTCCCTTCCTCCATTTTCTCACAACAACAACCCTGTGAAACAGACCAGGCTGAGAGATTATGATGGGCCCAAGATCATCCAAGAAGCCCCCATGGTGGAAGTGGGAATATAGCACTGAGGGGGTCTGTGGGCAGGGAGGAAAGTAGGCCGCCCACCAGGCTGTATGAGGACACACTTGAATGAAATGCTGCCAAGCACACTGTTCTGTACTATTTCAACAAGTGAGATGCTACCTTCAGCTGCTCAGAAACAGCTGGACTGCCTGATGACAAAGGGACTTCCCGCGCACAAGTGGTGAGCAGATTGTGAGCTGAATTCAGACATCTCTGTTCTGGAAAGCAGCTGGCTCCAGTTCTTTGAAATGGCTTGGCAGAGCAAGGCACCTTCCATGAAGGCAGGTAAGTCATCTTCCAGACAGCATTTTGTGACTGGTGAACTTGTGCAGCAGATCTAAATGTGAGATCGCTGATCCTGCATGTCTTGTCTCTTGGGTGTGTTAAGTCTGATTTTTTTTTAATTGGAAAATTGTATGTTTTAACCAGTCAAGTTCATGTTAATTTATGCCTTTGCAAATTGTTTGCTATGCTGTGCAGTGTCTTGAGTCCAAGGAGATTAGGTAAAGTAAAATGTTGCAAACAAGCAAATAAAATAATTCTGCAAAAGTGAACCCTTTTAACTGATCCACCACACTTGTGGAAGGGGTGTGTGACAAATTGGGCCTTCAACAGATAATGACATGACACAGGGTTTTTATACATCCTTAACCAGATTACCCATATCTTATTTAGTATAGAATGAGAATAATAGATCCATCTTATGTCATGTTTGATTTGTAAGGCCAAATTTATGTATGGATTTCTGTATATTATTATTTCAATTTCTCTTCTCATATTCTTTTTTCTTCAGTTGAATGGAAAAGCTTTATCTTACGTGTTTGTCATGCATATTTCCAACTGCAAATGATCTTGTAACTTCAAATGATCTTACTCCCAAGTGACCAGCTTGTATGTTTTATGGTGCCATAGCAGTCCCTATGAAATCTGTGTCCAGGCAAGTGAACTTGCAGGCATCCTGGCTTCATATATAAATCTTTTTGGAAATAAGGGGGGAAAACCCAAAGAGAAAAAAGAAAGTACATTTAAGGAGGACACAAATATTCCTTTAAGACATTCAAGTGCTGATAAGGGTCAAACGAGAGGAAATCCGTTCCTAGAGATATTCTACAAGAACATGTTTTCAAGTGCTGCAAATGGCCAGTGTCAGAGGAATAATTTAGTAGTGCATGACTTATTTTGAATGTGGGTGCCCTGTGAAGCTTTCTCTGATATGGCTTCCTGATTACAGGATTACTTATTCCCCACTAGCATGTTATGCATAGATTTACATCTTAGTAGTTACAAAGGAACTTTGTACAAAGTCTTAGAATGGTTGTGCTTGCTTCACTGAGAGCTTAGTTTTCAGTTATTCTTCAGGCAGATATTTCCCAACGCATTGGACTGTGTATAGAACTAAGAATGATTTCTCCAAGGTTAGGAAGCGATGGCGGAATTTTGTCTCCAGCTTAACAAAAACCTCTTTGGTGAGTTCCCACCTCAAGCCTTCTAATGTGGTTGCCATAATGTGCTAAACCAAAGAAGGTTTGCACGACAAAAGATAATTTATCAACATTTGTAAGTTTTTACTTCTTCTGAAATTTTGTTACATTAAAATTCTTGAAATTAAATTACTAAGAGCCCAAACTATACAACTAGATGAATTATCCTGTGAAGTTTTGCTGGACTATACCCTTTCAGACTGCATGAGAGAGACTGCATGTTTTAATGTTCTCCTAGAATAAATTCATTCCCTGTACATTCAAAAGGAGAATGCTGGACTCAAAATTTTCCATGGCCAGCTCCCTTTTTTGCTTTCAAGTCACAGCTGATTTAGGATTTTCAAGGCATTGAAAGGTATTTTTCATTTCCCGCCTGCTGTCATGCCCCTTGCATTCCTTGAAGGTTTCCCATCCAAATACTTGCCAGAATCAAGGTTGAAATTGTGTGACTGGTCCAAAGTCACCCAGCAAGTTTCCATGGCAGAGTGGGGATTTGAAACTGGATTTCCCAAATCCTAGTCTGGCACATTAACCAATACACCATACTGGCTCTAGGTTAAAAATAATGTACAGCTTACATATTAACATTTTAAAAATATATCCACTATCTTGAGCTTATGGATATTGCTCATCTTCACTTTGCTAAGGAAAACTTCACCTGCAACTTTTTTTGCAGTCAGAAGTTGGTTTACGTTTGTGTGGGCCTTCACATTTCTAAGTGACTGCAAAGGCCCAGGGGATGAGAGAGGACAAGAGGAGAATTCACTAACTCTCCACTGGACTACAGGTGTCAGTAGAGGTTGGCTGTTTCAGTCTTATCTACCAAATCCTTATGTTTGTCAGGGAAGAACATGAAGCGTTGACATTGTGGCATTGTGAGTTTTCTCCGACACTTTTCTATTTTTGACCAAAGCAGGCAGGAAGAAAGCAGCTTTCCGTATCTTCCCCCTGCTCTGTTCACATTTGCAAGCCTCCCCCTGGAGCCTCTCTTGGCTCCATTATTAAAACTATTATTAAAATCATTGTTAACCATTATTAAAACCATTATTAAAACCATGTGTGTAATTTGTACAGTAGATAAAACAGCAGCTGCATGCAAAAATAGTGAGGGGTGGGAGGCTAAAGGTGTTCCTCCTTCATACTTTTCTCACAAAACAGTGCTGTGTGGGGAAGATAGAAAACTCCCACTGTATGTCCTTGTGTTCTAATGTGTAGATGGACCCATGTTAACTATGTCCAGGGGAAGGGTTTTTTCTTTTTTTCCCCTTTTTTGCTCTGCTTATATCCAGTTGTCATTATTATTATAATTGTGGAAAATATTGGAAGGGAAATTTTATACTCATATTGTATGACTGGTTGCCACCAACACAAGTGCCCTGCTGGTGGAGAGGAGAAGATGTTCACCAATTCCCTCTTCATACTGCAGACACCACATTGGCTCCATGCTGTTTATGATGGTGCCCAGAAGTCAGATTTGGGAAGTGAGACTCAGGGGCTGGTTACGCACATGCCATCTGCTGCTGACAGGGGCAAATGTCTGTTGCAGCAAGATTTCATGTATGGACATATTTCCTCCACCACCACCCCACTTTCACTTTCTAGTCTCCCCATGGGAAGCAAGACCACTTGTAGCACATTTTTTTTGTATTAGAGCAATGAAGGTGTCCTGCTGGCCTTACCATGGGGCTAAACCAGTGACAAGAGGTGAGCTGATGGAGACAGGGGCTGAGGTGTTCTCTTGGTGGCGGCAGCGGCAAAGGTGGTAGGTTGAAAGAACCATGGCTGTGGGAACAGCTGTGAGAATGGCAAGAGGCTTTGAAAATGGCAAGAAAGCTGACAGACCCAACAGAGGTGGTGAGAGAGCCAGCAGAAGCTGCAGGAGAGTATAGATTGCAGTGAATAGATTGCAGAGAATAGTGAATTTGCAGAGGCTGTGAGAGAGTTGGCCGAGCCGACGGATGCAGTGAGAGGGCTGACATAGGCCATGGGAGAGTTAATACGGGCTGTGAGAGAGCTGCAGTAACTGCAAGAGAGTGGACGGAGGCTGCAGGAGAGCTGACCGAGCCAACAGAGGAGGTGAGAGAGCCAACGGCAGCTGCAGGAGAGTGAACAAGGGCTGCAGGAGAGCCGGCCATGCCAATGGAGGCAGTGAGAGAGTCGCCAGAGGCAGTGGGAGAGTGCCCCAGGGCTGCGAGAGGTGGTGGGAGAGCGGATGCAAGTTGTGACTGAGAGAGTTGTTGGTAAAGCCGAGATAGAGGTGCGAACTGTCGCTAAGCTGGGACTACTGGAAAACAATAACTTGGGCCACAATCTGACAACAGCATCCATAAGGGGTGCTGGTGGCCAGTCCCAGAGAGGGAGACCAAAGAAAAGCGGGCTGCCCCAGAAGATCTGTTGCCCTGTGATTAGCATTAGGAACAGGTAGATGGATATTAGGAATGTAGAGGGAGTTAACTCCTCTTGTGCATATTGTTGGAGATTGTATTGTGTTTAGGATAACAGCTGTTATTAAGTTAGTAAAGTTTGTGAGTAATTGCTGCTATTATTGTAAAGGTTAGTGTTAGGTTTAATATTTCTAGAAGTTTAATATGCCTAGAAGTTTGTATGTAGTCGTCATCTGAGATGCAATGTTTAACTGATTTTATATGTTTTATTGCTTATTTATTGCTTTATTGTTTTATTTCTTATATGTTGCTACTGATGTTTGTTGTTTATAATGTTATGTTTATTGTTGCTCATAATACTGTGTTTATCATGCTATGTTATTATTGTCTACAATCTTATGTTTATGATGTTATGCTTATGATGTTTTATGATGTTATGTTATTTATTTTATGTTTATTGATGTTTGTTGCTATGTTTATTGATGTTTGTTGTTATTATATTGTTGTGCACCGCCCTGAGCCTTTCAGGGGATATAAATTAAATATACTCATTTAATTTTGCTTCGCTGCGAGACTAGGGAGATTTTCCCATAAGCACAGATTTGCCCTGGACCTCTTCCCTCTGCCCATGGCACTCATTAATGCCCAAGGATGCTTTTTATTTAGCCAAGTGCCCTGCCATCTGTCTGACCCAGCGGCAACTTCACTTTGAAACTCTCCATTTGTTCCATTGGGTGAGATTTTACTTATCCATTTTGTTTGCATAGTAATATGTCAGTAGAGTTGCCATGAACCCTTTCTGAAGGAAGCTCTGCTCCTCCCCCAACACTTGCCTCCCAACTTCACCCACTGCTACTCTTCTGCTGGGGGCATCCCATGGGATTAGGTACAGTGACATTAGCATGTTGGCATGGGTTCACATTGCTTCATAGGTCCAAGATAAGTGATCCCATTATGCCAAGTGGGCTTGTTAAGAATAGAGTTGATGTGTCAGTTGCTTTCCAAATGTTTGGTTCTATATCTATGAAAATCATCCTGCTTTTCGGTAATAACCTGCCTCAACCTTACCATAAGATGCATTTTTCCACCTCCTAAATGTTACCAGCAACATAAGAACCTGTGGGTTTTCACAAGAAACAAAGATCACATCAGCTTACATTAGTTACTGGCCCAGTCCTCTGAAATAGTATACATTATATTCCCCATGTTTGTTTTTATCTGTCAGTGTGGTTTATTATTCAGGAAGTGTAGTACAAGCTATCTCTTCCAAGGCATCAAATCCTCTTCATTAAAGTTAATAGTGTTTGACTTCCAGACTAGGATCTTTTACTAAAGTAATACCAAAGAGTTTCAACTCTAGTAAAGGCATCAAAAGATGCCATCAGTTTGTACTGTCTTTTAAAAGGAATTCTGTATATTCAGTCCGCTTGTCTTTCATCTACTAGTCTTAGTTACAAATGAGTAATAGTGAAAGCATGAAAAGTATCACCATTGACTGGCAAACAGCTAAAGATATCTCCTTTCGTCAGATTGTGGGTTGTTTTAAATAAAACTGTAAGGCAAGTACAGGTTGCAAACTGCCCACAGGAAAAAATGTCCTCTCCTTTGAATAGCAGCTTAATATGCTAAGCAATCCTATTTACATCTATGCCATGAAAAGTGTCAGCTGCCCATTTTCTGTAATTAAAGGGACAGAACATTTTGTCCAAGCCTGTTGACAACCCAAATGGCGAGTAGATAGAAAGCCTATCATTTGGAGAATTCTTTAAATTCAAGAATGCTCCTAGTACGACACTTGCAGGGCAGATAACTGGGAATGCTCTTAGTAATTCCCTGCAGGGTACAATGATTAAAAAGTGTGCTTCTATCCAAAGTATTAACAATGTAGCCTAGCAAATGACTTCTAGCAACAATGATGTTGGAATAAAAAGAGGCAGCACCGTTTTATAGGCACTTAAGGGTTCAAAGGCTGAAACTGACATGCTAGTCTTGAATAAATTAGATGCACCCGAATAACCGGGGCAGCCATTGCTGCCGGGGTGAGCAACGGAGCGAAATATGGGCATGCATGGTTTTGGCGGCATGCTGCAGAACCGGGTGCAATGATTGGCTCCCAGCCGTAAAGGCGGGAGGAGCCAGGGTATTTAAGGACGCCTTGCTCAGTCCGCGCCCTTCCCGGCGGCGAGACCCAGCAAGGCGTGGTAGTTTTGGTTGGTGTCTCGTGTAAGGCCCGGAAGGAGACTGGTTGCGGCCCTTGCTCACTCTCTTTCTCTCTCGCTTCCATTCTTACTCACCTTCCTTGTTTTCCTCTCCTTTTCTTCGCTTTCCTTTGGTCGACAGCCGGTCTCGAAGTTCGGAATGGGGCCAAAGCAGGCCAAGAGCAAGGAGCCCCCCGCGGGGGGGCCGGCACCTTCGGGCAGAGCCCGAGCCCTCTTCAACAGGGTCCGGGCCCAGACCGGCCCGGGGACTTCGGACGAGGGCCCCGTGGTGGGTCGCATCGGAGCGGCCGCACGGGCGGCCACCGCCGCGGCCTTGGGCCTGTCCCCAACCGGCAGGGGCAGGCCGGTGGGACGGGGGGGTGCAGTCCTCCCCAGCTGGGGAGGCTCTCCTTTCGACTCCCGACGGCGCCGGAGCGGTCCCCCGGCCCGGGCCTGCCTGCAAGTCGGGCCCCGATTCCGCCCTGGTCCGGAACCTGGCGGACACGCTGCTGCACCTTTCCCAAGCCCTCGGCGGAGCGGCAGGGGATTCGGGGACCCCCTGCGGCGCAGGGGAATCTGAACCCACCGCGCCGACGGCGGCTGGCGCGGCGCGGGCGGGCGGGCACCACGAGTGGAACGGCGGAGGACCTCCAGCTTTCCCCACCAGTCAGCGCGTCCACGTCGGTGGACGCATCCGTCGGTCCTTCCGAGCGAGAGGGCCAGAGGAAGAAGCAGTCATCGAGGCGTTCCCGTTCCTCCAGACGGTCTTCCAGCTCCTCATCGTCGGGTGAGTCTACCGAGGACGATGACTTGCAGGCTAGCGGGGAGTTTTGGTTCCAAGGGGAGAAGGTGCCTGCCCTCCCCCCTTGGCTCGCGAAGCAGAGACGATTGGGGGGGGATCGAGGCGCCGTCCCCTGGCCCGGCCCCTGACGACAGCGGCAACCCTCCCGGGTCCCATCTCCCCAGGAAACTCCGGGAGCGGGCACTTGATGGGTACTACGTGGATATTTTCAAGTTTCCTCGGCGGGAGGGGGAACATGGCTTGTCGGGCGGGAAGGCCGACAAAAAACGGAGGGACCTGGCAGCGGCCGAGCGGAATTTCAACAACTGGCTGCAGGGTTTCACCGAATACCTAGCCCTCATCGGGGCCGCCTACCCCCTGCGGGCTTGGCACTTGGCGGCCCATATGGCCCATGTGCTGCGGGCCCGGGCGCTGGCCGGCGAACCCACGGCTATAGCCTACGACAAGGCAATACGCAAGAACGCTTCCCATAGGAGCCGCTTCCGCTGGGATCTCATTCACGACCAAACATGGATGGTCGTGGTCCAGCCTGCCATGAAAGGGGCCGCGGAACCCCCCTTCCCGGACAAGTCCACCAGGGCTTACCCAGGGCGGGCGGGGGCCAAGGGGCTCTGTTGGGAATTCAATAGAGGCGCTTGCCAGTGGCCCAAGTGCAGGTTTGAGCACGTTTGCTCCAACTGTTCTGGAAATCACAGCCAGGTGGGCTGCCCCAAGCCAGCCGGCCGCCCTCCCTCTCGGCAGGCCCGGTCCCCTGGCGCCGGGCCCTCCCAAAAAGATGCCGGTGGCCAGGGCAGCGTCACCGCCGCCCAGAAGCACTGAACTCCTCGCCCCACTGCAGTCTTTGGCCCCCACACCCGTCCGGGTGGGGGTGCTGCTGGACTGGCTGCAATATTATCCCGACAGGCGCGCAGCGCGCATGCTGGGTGATGGTTTTTCGACAGGTTTCAGGATCCCCTATCGTGGCCTCAGGAAGGCCTACCAGGCGAGCAACTTAAAATCTGTTCACGATCACCCGGGCGTGGTGGCTGACAAGCTTGCAAAGGAAATCAAGGCCGGTCGCATCACCGGCCCCTTCAGCCACCCTCCTCTCCCTAACCTTCGGGTCTCCCCCATCGGCATAGTGCCTAAGAAGGCCCCGGGGGAGTTTCGTTTAATTCAACATCTCTCCTATCCCTGGGGCGACTCAGTGAACGATTACATCGACCCTGAGCTTTGCACAGTCCGGTACGCCACCCTGGACGAGGCTGTCTGCCTCATCAGACAGGCCGGCACGGGTGCCTCCTTGGCAAAATGTGACATCCAGTCGGCCTTCCGGCTCCTGCCCATCTCCCCGCTGGATTTTGAGCTGCTGGGCATCCACTTCCAGGGCATGTGGTACGTGGACAAGGCCATGCCCATGGGCTGCTCCTTTGCCTGTGCCGCGTTCGAGGCTTTCAGCACTTTCCTCGAATGGGCCTTCAGGCAGCGGGTGCCCTCCGGGCTGGTGACCCATTACTTAGATGATTTCTTGTTCATCGGCAGGCAGGGCACCAGGGAGTGCGAGGTCGCCCTGCAGGCTTTCCAGACCATGGCGGTCGAGCTGGGGGTCCCCCTGGCCCCCAACAAGACAGAGGGCCCCACCCCCGCCCTCAGTTACTTGGGCATCCACCTGGACACGGTACTAGGCACATCTTCACTCCCTAGTGACAAACTTTTGGCCTTAACCAACCTGCTTCGGTCCGTTCTCCCCCTGCGCAAATGCAGAGTGCGCCTGGTGCAGTCCTTACTGGACCACCTCAATTTCGCCTGCAGGGTGGTTGCACCGGGCAGGGCCTTCTGCTCCCGGCTGGCGAGATTGTTGTCAGGCTGCAAGTCCCCTGACCACCACATCAGGGTCTCCCGGGGCCTAAGAGATGACCTGCAGGTCTGGCTGTCCTTCCTTCAAGGCTTCAACGGCATCTCCTTGTGGCAGACACCTCTGGAGCCCGGCCTGGAGTTGCAGGTGCACTCTGATGCCTCCGGGGCTCACGGTTTTGGTGTGTATTTTCAGGGTCAGTGGGCACAGGGCCTCTGGCCTCCAGCATGGCACACGCAGGGCATCACCAGGGACCTCACTTTCCTAGAACTTTTCCCCATCTTGGTGGCGGTGCACATTTGGCACGATCTCTGGCTCAACAAAAGGGTGCTTTTCTGGTGCGACAACCAGGCGGTGGTGCGCGTGGTGAACAGGCAGTCTAGCAAATCTGCACGGGTCATGCGTTTGGTTCGCAATCTTGTTCTTACCTGCCTCACCTATAACATTTCTTTTAAAGCTGCTTTCGTTCCAGGTTTGCAAAATGAGATCGCTGACGCTTTATCTCGCCAGCAGGTGGATCGATTCCGGCGCCTGGCCCCCGGGGCAGAGCTGTTCCCGGCGACAGTGCCGGCGTCCCTGTGGAACTTTGGCAGCGAGCCGTCATCACAGGTGTTTTGAACTCGTTGGCACCGGCCACGCGTAGGCAGTACGACAGAGCCGTGTGCGACTTCCGGAACTACGCAGCGTCCAAGGGGCGCCCTGTCCATGGTGGGGTGGACACAGGCCTTTTACTTGAGTAGTTGGTACAACTCCATGGGCGGGGGATGCACCCACGCTCCATGGGGGTGCAATTGGCGGGCATCACCTTTTACTGCAGGGTTTCGGGCTTCCCAGATGTGACCAAGGCATTCGTTGTTCATCGGCTGGTGGCGGGCTGGCGGCGGGTGGGCCCCAGTCAGAGGGACCTCCGGCGCCCAGTCACCAGGGAGGTGTTAAGGGCGGTCACTGGGGAGCTGCGGCAGGTGTGCACTTCACGCTATGAGCAGTTACTTTTCGCAGCCGCCTTTCACCTGGCGCACCATGGGGCTTTCAGGCCCGGGGAGCTAGTAGCCCCCACTAGGGGCCGACCGTCCAGCACCGCGCTGCAAAGGGAGCACTTAGTCCTGTCCGGGGACATGGTTTATGTGTGGCTTGCCCATTCCAAAACCGACCAAGAAGGCCGCGGTGCCTGGGTCACCATGCCGGTCCTGCCAGGCGACGCCACCTGCCCCCTCGCCTCCCTCGTCTCTTGGCTCCGGCACAGGCCTCGCGTGGGTGGCATGCTCCTGATACACGAGGATGGTTCCCCCCTCACCAGGTTCCAGATGCTGGCGGTGTTCAGGGCATTCTTGGCTCGGGCCGGGCTGCCAGCCGCCAATTTCGGGTTGCACTCCTTCCGAATTGGGGCCACCACATCCGCAGTGCAGGAGGGCAGGGCCCAGGAGGACATCCGCACCTTGGGGAGGTGGCGGTCGGGGGCCTTTCGGGCTTACGTTCGCCCCCATCTGACTTGTTGATTCTCTTCACAGTGCCTCCAGGGACGCCGCAGACTGTTTTTCGGCAGGTGTGGGTCATGGGGCACAGCCTCGTCAACGGAGTCGGGGACTACGCCTGCTCATCCGACTGGGGCCAGCATCTCGGACTTGGGGCTCACGTAAGAATTACATGGCTGGGGCAAGGGCACATGCTTTGGCATGAGCTGGAGCCCAAGCTCATCGAGTACATTTTTCCAGTTGGCCACACCAGATCTCCTGGTCATCCACTTGGGGGAGGAGGATCTCCTGGCCAGGTCGGGCTTGGAGCTCCGTCATGCGGTGGCCACTACGCTTTGGAGCCTCGCCAGGCATCGGCCCGGCATGACTTTGGTTTGGTCCGAGCTGCTTCAGCGGGTCCACTGGAGGGGAGCGGTGGACCCCACCGCCGTGGACAGGGCTTGCAGGAAAGTAAATAAGGCGGCCGCCAAGGTGGTGCTCTCCCTTGGGGGAGTGGTGGCGGACCACGCTGAAATCACCCAGGACAACAAAGAACTTTTTGAGCCGGATGGCGTCCGCCTGTCCCGGTGGGGCATGGACTTGTGGATTCAATCGGTCCGGTACACCCTTAACTGTTGGGTCCGGTCTAGACAGGCTCAGGCTTGAGGAGCTTGGGCGGGGAGCTGCAAGGGGGGCAGCTCGTGGCGGGTTTGCAACGGGTTCGCACATCTGGGGGGAAAACGAGCCTTCCAGCTGGGTCTCCCAGGCTTGTGCCCTGTGGTAGGGCCGGGGGTGGGGCGGGCAGGCTGGCAGGCCGGCAGGCCGGGCCGCTGCCCGACACCCCAGGGAGTGGGGTTGGGTCGGGCCGACAGGCGGCCATGGGCTCAGCCGGTGCCCGACACCCCAGCAAGCACGGGAGGAGGCCGGGCTGTCAGGCGGCCATGGGCTTAGCCGGTGCCCGCCTCCTCAGCATGGGCGGGAAGGGTGAAGCCGGAGTGCTATCTCTGGGGCTTCCCTTCCCGTCAGTCCCATGGATATTGGGATGTGATGTGCGACCCGTTTGCCGCCCAGCTCTAATGTACATAGTTCTGTTTTGATTATGTTATTATATATTTAATAAACTGGGCTGCGGCCCATTCCTTTTCCAGCCTGTCATTGTTGTGTGATTATTGAGCGAAGAAAGGTCTCACCATCTGCAGCAATAAAACCATCTATTGACAAAATGTTGGACAACAATACCTTAGAGCATCAGAGACTGAACTGAAACAGTTTAAATATTTTTATTGAAAGGCCTGAAGTTTATGAGTGTCTTCAGGGTTAATTAAAAATGGCAATTTACTATCATGACCAAAACCAGGACTCAGACATTGAAATGGAGAGGGGCATACAGATACTGACTAAAGAGGGGAATGATGGAATACTGGGTGACCTCAACTATCTCAGAGCCCTTCGGGGATGGGGCGGTATAAAAGTCTAATAAAATAAAATAAAATAAATAAAATATTGACTGGACAAAAATGTGTTCAAGTCCTGCCAAGCATTCTATACAAAAGTGACTGTGGACTTGAGCAGTTGACCACAGAGTCAACTAGAGGTGTAGCAGCTCTGAATTAAGCATCACTGTGTTCATTGTTCTCAACTGGTACAACAACATTTACATATTAACCAGATCTCAAGCGCTGCTCAGAACTAATTTCAGGATTCACATTGCCAGAAATTTTCCCCCAAAGTCCATAACCATCATTGTTGATTTCCAGAGGAACCTTTGCTAAAATGATAGGATGAGTCAGAAAAAAAGTTAAAGCACAGAATCAAAAGGGTCACATCCCTCTAAGATGATGGGAAACTATTTAAAATTATACTGAGACACAGGTAGAATTTGTTTTCTTTTGCTATCAAGTTACAGCTGACATGGTAACCATATGGGATTTTCACGATACAAGACGTTCAGAGATAATTTGCCATTGTCTGCCTCTACATCACAACCCTGTACTTCCTTGGTAGACCAGCAGCCAAATATTAACCAGCACCAAACCTGCTTAGCTTCTGAGATCTGATGAGATCAGACTAGCCTGGGCTGTCCAGATTAGGGCTCAAATGGAATGTATACGTCAAATCAGGAAAGGTACAAACTTGCCTAAAAGATGCTTGCAAGGAAGCCATCAAAGCCTAAAAGCCTTCTTTTTAAAAGTGAAAAATTTCCAAGGTCTAGATGAAGAGAAATTCAGGCAAAACAGTTGTAAATTGACAGTAATGCCGGCACACAAACACACAGAGAGAGAGAGAGACAGAGACAGAGACAGAGACAGAATTTGAAGAGCAGATAGCCAAAAATGATTGTTTAAAGAAGAGAAACCAAATGAATTGTTTGCATCTGTTTTCACAATGGAAAATATGAGGAGCATACCCATGCTGAAGCCTCTCTTTTTTTAACAGGGTACATTTGCTTCCATCTACTCTGAGAGCCAGCATGATGTAGTGGTTAAGAACAGTGGACTCTAAACTGGAGAACTGAGCTTGATTCCTCACTACTCCACATGAGTGGTGGACTCCAGTCTAGTGAACCATGTTTGTTTTCCCCACACCTCCACATGAAGCCTTCTGAAAGACCTGGGACTAGCCACAGTTCTCTCAGAACTCTCTCAGCTCCACCTAACTCACAAGGTATCTGTTGGGGGAAGGAAAGGGAATATGATTGTAAGTCACTTTGAAATTCCTTAAAGGTAGAGAAATGTGGGGTACAGAAATCAACTCTTCTTTTTTCTTCACAATGAGGTTCCAAAGCAACTTACATCATTTTCCTGTCCTGTGTTTTATCCTCACAACAGCCTTGTAAGATAAGGTTCAGACTGTGTCAACCAAGCTCAACTAGCAAGCTTCCCTGATGGAGTGGGGATTCAAGCCTGGGTCTCCCAGTTCCTAGCATGAAATTCTAACCACTACACCACTGGTTTTGAGGGGGTGGCACTGTTGAATAGTAGCCACACCTAGGTGAGTCATGCAAGTCGCATGGTATCAAGTTACCCAGTGGTTGCTGCTGAGCCTTGTCCCAGGGACTCTTATCTAAAAAGCCAAAGCAACCCTTAAAAGGGGCATACCCCCTCTCCCTTACTGACAAGAACAAATGTTTGCAATACTGTTGAGGTCGCCTGGCAACAGCCAGTGAGGGCATGTCTTTCTTAAAACTACAGGTTCTGCTTCTGTTATTTGATGGGTTTAACCCCCAAAATATGTGTGTGTTTGTGTGTGTACATATTTCAGCATTGCAGAGAAAAGTCATGAATTGTGCCTCATGCATTTTATAGCCTTTTAATCCCACTATTTTTATTTACTTGCTCCATGCCTCTATGTGTACATATCTGTCACTGAGAGCAAACTTCACCCATCTAAGGAAGTAAGGCTCATTCCGCACACGCAGAATAATGCACTTTCAAGCTGCTTTCAGGGCTCTTTGAAGCTGTGCGGAATGGCAAAAACAGTTGTGAAAGCAGCTTGAAAGTGCATTATTTTGCGTGTGCGGAATGAGCCTAAGCTCTTGTGTGTTTAAATGGTTAAATATATACCCTTACAGCATAATATAGCAGTCTTTAAGGTGCCACAAGACTCCTTTTAGCTGTAATTGGCTTGCATGGGTATAGCTCTGTTTACGACTGCACTATAGGGGTATCTCTCTGAAACTTTTCATGCGAGAAATATGGTCTCTTGTTCTGGTATCTAGCCGAAAGAGCTTGTATGTCAGGAGACCATACACTCATGATTATGCCTGCATAATTAAAGCTAGAGAACAGAGTGACATCTCAAAGCTCTTTAGGCCCTTTATAAGAATGATGTTCTTTTGCTGTTCCACCAGTTCAAATACATGGATCAAACTGCTGTTTCTATAACTGTGGATGATTAGGAGCCTTGTTTTTCTCATTCTCCATATGGAATTATTTTTTTCTTCCCCCCTCTTTTAAACAGTTTTCAGCATGCCAGTCCTGGAGAAGACAAAAGATTTAAGATTTCTGATACCAAACAATATTCAAAGTTCTGAACAAATGCTTGAGCGGTTCCAGATTGTGATGAGATGCACTTTTCTCTCACAAACAGGCAGGCAATAACATTTCATCCAGCTCAGATAAACCTTACATTTCTGCTTGAATGGGTGCCAGTTTTTTTCTGTTTTGAATTATTTTGTGATTAGTGTCCAACATAAACAAAACATGTTTCATGAAGAACTCTCAACCCTTGAGAAGTCTAACAAATGTAGACGATTTCTCTGAAGTGCGAAGTTCAGAGTATTCTCCTGCCAGATGGACACGGTTTGAGTGAACATTCTTAGGACTCTCCATTACAAAGCCTCAGTCCAAATTAGAACTGCTCGAGCTTTGAGTACCTCAACTACACCCTGGCAAGTAGCGAAAAACAGGCCTGATATGGCATGTTCTTGCTAAGGAAGAAGAACCACCAGCATTTAAAATAGAACAATCAGCCAGACACCATTTCTAAACCATTGACCCCTCTTGTTCATGTAGCACTTTCCCTCCTCAGAGATGGAATTATAAAGGCAGGCTTACATTTCAAGTAAAAAACAGTGGCAAAGCATAGCCAATTGACTTCTTCATTTTTCCTGGGGTTTCACCAAACAGTTATGCAGAGTTTGCCACAGGAAGCGGCTGACCTGCATCAAACCATTCTATATGATCCCTTGACAGGTGTGATGTAGCAGTCAGAGTGTTGGACTAGAATCTGGGAGATTCAGATCCCCATTCTGCCATGGAAGCTTTCTGGGTGATTGGTTGTTGTGGGTTTTCTGGGATGTGTGGTCGTGGTCTGGTAGATCTTGTTCCTAACGTTTTGCCTGTATCTGTGGCTGGCATCTTCAGAGGTGTATCACAGAGAGAAGTCTGTTATACACTGTATCCACTTTCTGGGTGTCACTTTCTGGGTGTCCACTGTGTCACTTTCTGGGTGACTTAGGCACAGTCACTCACTTTCAGTCTAGACTATTCCACAGCATATGGGTGTGAGGATAAAGTGGAGAAGAAAAGAATGTTGTAAGTCACTTTGGGACACAAAATTTGAGACACGGAGCAAGAGTTAATTATTCCCCTTCTTTCATGGTGGCAGTATCTGGTGCAGTTTCTAGTGTGCCCCCAACTACAAAACATTTACTTGTTCCATCAGCATCATATTAAGCTGATCCAGTCCCAATCAACATATTGTTGCCCATTCATCTACTAAGTCCTCCCCTGGATTCCACTTGAAAGAGATGCATAGAGTTCAAAATATTCGAATATAATATATCCCTCTGCCAGCAGAGAGACACCAGTTGAGCTCTTGATCCCACAACATGTGCTGACAAAAGAAAAAGTTTTCTCCAGGACTGCAGAAAACTCTCAGAAAATGATATTGGATGGAGAATAGCACTGACTAAACAACTGCAGCTTTCTTTTTTGGTGATTATTAAGGTTATTATTAAGATTGTGATTATTAAGATTATGAAGGACATAAGATTTCCAGCAGCTGTGAGCTGGACTTCAGTGCCCTAATAGATCACTGCAACATGTCATGCCAGAGCAATGATAATAGGCACTGCCCAGTTCAGGATTTTTTGGCACAGAATTTGGATTGCTTGTGCATGGGAATATAAATCTTTTAATTCAGAGTAAATTATCACATGGGACATTATGCCAAAGAGCTGCCATTCCCTCTAGTTCCCTCTTCAACAGAATGCCACATTGGCTAGTGCTGGATTTTATCTTCCCAGAAAAGCTGACATCATTCTCCACTCCTCTATTTAATCATCATAACAACCTTGTAAGGCAGGTTTGGCTGAGAGCATGTGACTGACCCAAGGTCACTTGGAAAGCTGTCATGGCAGAGTAGAAATTTGAGCCTGGACCCTCCTAGTGCCTTTTATGCCAGATCTAATGAGTGTCCATATAGCAGTGAATAGGAATTGCTCATAAAACATATTCGGTAGCTGTTACAGAATTATTTTGAAAAAGGAGACACTACCCCAGATGTTTTGACATTTGCTGAGTGTGCCATGACCATGGGATGCTAGCATAGCTCCATTTGGGATGTCAGAATAGTTCTTATGAAGAAGAAGAAGAAGAAGAAGAAGAAGAAGAAGAAGAAGAAGAAGAAGAAGAAGAAGAAGAAGAAGAAGAAGAAGAAGAAGAAGAAGAAGAAGAGTTTGTACTTATATCCCCCCTTTCTCTCCTGTAGGAGACTCAAAGGGGCTTACAATCTCCTTGCCCTTCCCCCCTCACAACAATCACCCTGTGAGGTAGGTGGGGCTGAGAGAGCTCAGAAGAACTGTGACTAGCCCAAGGTCACCCAGCTGGCATGTGTGGGAGTGTACAGGCTAATCTGAATTCCCCAGATAAGCCTCCACAGCTCAGGCAGCAGAGCTGGGAATCAAACCTGGTTCCTCCAGATTAGATACACGAGCTCTTAACCTCCTACACCACTGCTACACCACAAAAGGCATTTGTTTCCTTTTGTGTCAAATATGCAATACCCCATTTCTGAGGTATGGATAAGGTATGGATAAGAGTATTTTTAATTTGATTTAATTTGATTAATTTACCACCATTTTGCTTTGCTATCAGTGGAGTTGTAGCAGAAGATACACACACAGGAGGATTACATTTCAGCAAGTTATCAAGAGAGCCTCTGTAGTGCAGTCATGGAAAGGGAGAATTCCAAAGGTAATCCACTGCAGTACATAAGTGAACAGAAACAACTTCACAGCAAACGCCAAAAGGGAGATGGCCAAGGATCAAAAATGTTTTACAAAACACAAACATCATGATAAGAATAGGAGGATGTTCATTTTCAAGCAGAAGATAAGATGTGCATTAAAGTTCATTCTCAGAATAGTGTAAGTGAAAAAGGCTTAAGATCTATCCCATCCTTGATTCAAAAAGACATGAGCAAAAGAGGAATTCATCTAAGCACCCTTGGGTATGCCTACCCAGTACATTGTAATGAGCAGTGAACAAATGAAGCTACCTTATAGTCAGTCTGGTTCAGTATTGCCTGATTGTAGGCGTGCTGAGTTCCTACCCTAGGGGGCCCTTCCAGTCACCACTCAGATGAGCATCATGAGACAAACAGGGGAGAATAGGAAGGGTGATGTCAACTTCTAGCATGACCAGAAGTGACATCAATACATCAATGGTAACACTCTAGCAGCTGGCTAAAACTCTATGGTTGACATGCTGCCATCACATCTGGTCTCTCCAGAAATGACATCAGCATATCACTTGCAATATCATAATGTCATCAACAAGGTTCCCCTCCCCAGTGAGTTTCCTGCAGGCTGCCAGCCTTATGCTGACAAGCTTATTTGACAGTTGACAAGTTTTATTACTCCAGGACTGAATTAGGGACCTATGCTGCCACAGGAGGTGGTGATGGCCACTAACCTGGATAGCTTTAAAAAGGGCTTGGACAGATTTATGGAAGAGAAGTCGATCTATGGCTACCAATCTTGATCCTCCTTGATCTCAGATTGCAAATGCCTTAGCAGACCAGGTGCTCAGGAGCAGCAGCAGCAGAAGGCCATTGCTTTCACATCCTGCATGTGAGCTCCAAAAGCCAACTGATGGACCACTCCAAGTAGCAGAGTGCTGGACTAGATGGACTCTGATCTGATCCAGCAGGCTAGTTCTTATGTTCTCATGTTCTATGACCCTGGATCAGCATCTGGCTTGGGCTTCTTGCATGTATAGACCTTATCTCTGTAATGGCATGGCCATGTTTTGTTTTGTTTTGGAGTGCCACACATTGGTTCTAGAGTCTGAAGTAATTTACTCCTGAAAATCTTGCCCCTCAGTTCTGTCATGCTGTGTCATTTTGAGGGACTGTTTCATAGCAACATGGCAATTTTTGCACTTACTGGTGCTCCACTGAGAGTGAGTGACTTTTTGGTTACAAGGCCGCCATTCTACATTGAACTGCACTGCTCTTGGGCCATGTGGCAAAAGCTTTTGTAATGTTAGGGTTTTTTGTTTGGTTTTTTTAAATCACAGAGGACTTAGCTTACAACTTCTGTGGCTGTAACCAACTTCTGTCACTTACCCTGCTCCCCACGGAGTATCTCTTTTGCAAGTGGGTAGGACTGGAGGGGTGGGGCGGGGGGGCAGGGGCTCACGCCTGTGCTTATAAAAGCAAAGGAGGCAAGGACAGAGCCTCAGTTGCTTCTGCTCTGCCCAGACGGGAGGGCAGAAGGGACTGCCAGCTATTGGCTGGAAGCTGGGAGCTGGGGGGCAAGGCTGGGGGGCACACCGAGTTCTGCACCCCTGAGCATTGCAGGGGGAGCAATGCAGGGAGAATGGCTGTCTCCAGGCACCATTTTCCCATATGCCTCTGGTCAAACCTCCACCCCAAAAATCTCAAGGAATTTCCCAACCCAGAGTTTTCAGTCCTACTGAGTCCTTATACCCCAAACCAAAACATCCTGTCTTAGGGAAGGAAGGGATTCCCACTTGGGTTAAGATTCCCACTTATTGTTAGGAGGCTTGACTAGGCCAGCTGTATCAAGGGAAATGACCATAGATGTCACTGGTAAAGACCTTTCTTTGCCAGGCAGGACATTCAGGTGAAATCTGCAACTTTTCCAGTTTTAAGATCTTGAGAGGTTTGGCTTCAAATAGCAGAACAGCCGGGTTTGGTGAGGCAAGGGGAAATTCAGCCCATCCAGCTCTTAGCAGAGCATTATTCAGTTTGGTTATGACTGCAGAGCATCTGTCTGTGGAAGGACAAGTAGCTACTTTGAACTGCCAACTGAAGCAGGAGAGGTTGGGTCAAGCAGGGCAGGTTCAAAAGTCGCAACCTGTTTTATCCATGTCAGGTCATCAGGTGCTTAGCACTCCTCCAGGATTTCTTTAAGACCTGGCCCAAGTGGCAGCCTGTGATCAGGTATGCCAGGGTCAACTGGGCTGGTCAGAACAGCATGGTTATAATCTATCTAGTTTAACAAGGCATGCCAAGCACCAAAAGATTCTCAGAAAGTACATTCTCTTCTCCCTTCTAAATATTTTTCTCCCCCTTTCCTTGATCCAGAAAGTGGCCTTTTCTGCATGGGCAGCTTACCAAAGATTTTCACAGCGGTCAAACTTTGTGAAATGGAAAAATTTTCTGTTAAATAATTCTACCCACCTCAATTCCCTCCATCATTTATCTTTTTTTCTTCAGTTTCTTTTATTTCACATACTACTGCTGAAAATGTATTATTTCTAATGTTGGTGGGATGTCATCCGGGATGCTAAAGAACCTGCCCCCTCAGCCATTTTCCCCTCCCCCTCATCCTCCATTTTTGAAAGATTTTTTCTTTATCACACTAGTGATGTAACAAACGGGCACAGACACAAACCAGGGCAATTGTATCAGCTTTGTCAGTTTCTCCCCAAAAGAGAGATATCTCTTAAGATGAAGATACATGGTGCCTGTAGTTAGGAGCAAATGAAATTGACAAGGGAAGTTGTTTTTGCAGGAGGAAAATGACAAGAGACTGCTTCAGTAAAGCACTATGCTACTGTGGCAGTGCCTTGGCAAGTGTCTCTTGCAAACGTAACTTTCCTTTTCCGTTTCACTTGCTCCTAACTGTGGACACAGTGTACTTTCACTTTAACATGACATCACTCATTTGGGATGAAAATGACAAAGCTGATACAATGTTCATGGTTTATATTTGTACCCTTATGACATAGCTGTTGTAACAGAAAAATTATTAAGAATTCCTTTCAAAAATTAAGGAGGAGGAGTAAATGGCTGAATGGTTGGGTGATTACATGGAGGTGTGGATAAGACTTCAAGTGTTTGGTTGGACAGAAAAACAAAGACCATTTCAACATGATTGCATGCTCAAGGGAAGCTGGCTTGGAAATAAATAAAAATACATCACACTAAAAGAGCTTAGGAAAACTATGGAGGAAATAAGAAAGGGAAAATTATTCCAGAACCAAATGGAAGGGGAAACATGTGGAATTAAAAGAGAAAAATAGCATTTGGTGCTGTAAGATACCATTGTAAGATATATTGGAAACAACTAGTGTAGCAAAGCATAATAAATTGTTTTTAAAAATCCAGAATTGATATAGCAAATAGGTAGTATGCCAGTAGGTGGCACTCATTGTTCCTTTTGTCAGATTGTTTTACTTTGTTATGTGTGGCAAATACATTTTGTTGTTCAGAAATACAGAGTGCTGAAGTACTATTTTTCTTTAAATAGCTTGTGTACACACAATAGAACATGTTCTGTTCAAGACATTTACACAAACCACTTATTAGTATCAGCCAATATTCTCTGATCAAACAAATGCTAGTCTCCCCTTTATAACCACCACAATAACAATTTCTGCACCAATTAACATTCTAATGCTCACTTTTCAGAACTATCACTAAAAGTATTACTTAGCTTCAGCAGATCTTTTATTTCCATGCATAAATCATTTAAAAATATTGTAGAATGTATGCATTTCTTAACAGGAAAGAATACAGTGAAAAATATTAGAAAGTCTCACACTAACAATGCAAGCTGGCATTATTATGAAGATCAGGGTAAGGGGAAATTCTATCATGAAAGCAGATTTTGTACACAGAATCTTTCTCACCCTTATAATGATGAATATCAGAGGCACACTTTACTGGTCTACATTTGGACTATAGACACAAACACGCACAGATTTTACTAGTATAAATTAAGTTTCTTTGTGTTTTACAAGCTGCTAGGGGATACATTAAAATTCCACATTTATCAGTATTTTTTCATTCTGTGATCAAATGCAGCAAATGACAATTCATGGCAACAGGCAAATCTGTATTCGGTATACCTATGCCTTGAAAGTCCACTGAAGGGAATGGGATTGTGCCATTTGAGCTCTTTCAGGAGGGAAGTTGTGATAATTTATTACCTACAGAATTCTATGTCTTAGTATTACAGTTCCACCCCCATCTACCCTTCAGCACCAGAAATTTTAACAAACTAGTGCCCAAGCAACTGAATTCTCAGCATCTCACTTTCTCAGGTCACCCATAAGCACCTCAAGATTTATGTGAAGAAGAAATACTGCTGCTATTTTAGGTGGTGGTGTTTTCTTAAGCAGTGCATCTCAGATCAAGATTTATTCTAGTGGGGCATACCAAGGGCCTCTGCTTTGAGAGAGCTTGGTATGAACTGGGTCATAAAGCAATTAAAAGTCGTAAAGCAGATGTATCGTGTCTCAGTTCAATCTCTTTGGTTTCTGTCAAGAGGTGAAATCATTGCATGGTACTTGCTGGTGCATTTTTTCATTCCAGAGGAGGAAATGATATAAACAGAAAAAAGCTCACTCAGATCTTACAGAACTGATGTTTCTCTATCTGAGAGTAGATTTCATATTAATCTTTCCACTGCATTCACATTTACAGATTAATGTGGTGAAATCCTTGTGTGCCAATATTATTTGAACTGTACAGTCATTGTGGAAGGAGCAGAGGATTCATTTCTATGGTCAGTGGTGCTCCCATGCTACTGAACAGGTATACAAATATCCTCCCACCCCTCCCTGAAAAATTGCCTCTCGGTCCTCCTTACCTTTCTCCTTTCCTATCACTGGTACCACTAGAGAGTGAATAAGCAAATGAGCATCATTATTCCTATCTTTTGTTCCCAACTTTTTTTCCTAATCCATTGATATTATTCAGTGTTGATTCAGCTCTCTGTGCATTCTTATTTCAAAAGTAATTTGAAGTTGAGGCTTCCTTCTCATCTTTGTTTTCCCCCCAAATTAACTTTTCTTAGGCCCCTTCCGTACAGGCAAAATAATGTGTTTTCAAACCACTTTCACAACTGTTTGCAAGTGGATTTTGCCATTCCGCACAGCTTCAAAGAGCACTGAAAACAGTTTGAAAGTGCATTATTCTGCATGTGCGGAATGAGCCTTAGACAAAAGTAGGCTTTAGTAGTTATTGTAAAATGATCACTCAGAGCTGAAAAATCCATCTAAACATGCACCCTTTAAGCAATGCATTATGTTGATAAGGAGGAGCCATCTTGCAGTTTTGCAAGTGTAACCTCTGCTTGTGGGTTCTGTGGGGCAGAACTTGGAAGGAGTTTGCAACAACTGAATTTAAAAAAAATGGTTTACTTTTCCTTAACATATGACACTTATCAGACATTAACATTTAACATAATACTTCGAGGTCCTGTTCAAGTTTCATTTCAAGTCCTTCTAATTACAGTGTGATGATGCCAAGTCCATTTCTTCCTGCTGGTGGGTGGCTCATGAAGACTCCAGAGGCTTGGTGAACTGGATTTGAGATGATGAAGGTCCCCAAAAGAAATCTCACCAATTACATATTCAAAAACCCTGAAACAATAAATTCTTACATTTACAATATAGCAAAATAAACAACTCCCTTCCCACTAGTTCCCAACAACATTGCAGTTACATTAAACAAGGTGTTAAGAGTTTATAAAAGAAATAACTCAAGGTCCCAACCTGGTAGCCTTGCTTCCTCCAACTTCATGAGTTTTGCAGCTTCCTGCTGCTTTCAGTCTCCACCCCTTTCTGGGTCATCCCATTCTAAATATAGGGGTTACACAAACATTACTAATTTTGGTATAATGATATCTTTCCCTTCCTGAACAGTTTAGATATGGTCTGTTCTGGAATTCATCAGATGAATATTCTATATTTACATTTTAAGACCACTTTCCTGGGAGTAAGCTGCATTGAATAGACCTACATAGGATTCTGAGTAGATGTGCTTTTTCCATTAGTTTAAAGGGCAAGCTAGGTTTTAAAAATTGAAGATCCATGAATGCATCTGCCATATTTTCAAACTTCTACCATGGAGTGCCTTATTTGGATGGATACTGTGGTGCTGGGTGTGGGGAGGGGGTTGCTGACTCTTCCCTTTGGCCCTTACTCTTAATGTAAACCAGCCATTTGCTTCAGCAGGGAAAGCATCTTTTATGAGTACTGAATGGACACAGGAATGCTTTCTATGGAAAAATCATTTCATCTTTTCACTTTCCTGAGAAACAGATTTTTCACAACACAAAGGAGCCCTATTTTTAAAGGAAATGTTTCTAAACAATAACATTTAAGTATAATGTATGCCCTGAGATGTCCCTTTTCAAACCTAAAGAGAATGTGACAGTAAATTGGCCTCAGCAGAGGCCAATTTACTGGAGATCCCTGGCCCCTCAATGATGCGGCTGGCCTCCACTCGGGCCAGGGCCTTTACGGCTCTGGCCCCTGCCTGGTGGAACACTCTACCACCAGCTGTCCGGGCCCTGCGGGACCTTGGAGAGTTCCGTAGGGCCTGCAAGACCGAATTGTTCCACCGGGCCTTCGGAGAGACCAGCCGCTGAGGGTGCCCTGCTTTCATCCTCCCCCTGCTGTATAGGGTCCCTAACATCATCGGGACCCATCACTCTTCTTGGGAGGGTTGCATATGGGTTCGTGGGATACTGTTTTAGAATGAAAATTTTAAACTTTTATATATTTATGTTTATATATGCTTTTATATTGTTCACCGCCCTGAGCCCTTTGGGGATAGGGCGGTATACGAAATCAAATAATAAATAAATAAATAAATAAATAAATAAATAAATAAATAAATAAATAAATAAATAAATAAATAAATAAATTAGGTAAATATCAAAAATATAACTAGGATTTTCCTCTGCATTAACAGACCAAACTGGAAGGAAAACTTCTCACATTGATTCAAACAAAACAAAAAAAAATTGTGAACATGATCTCTTTTTCCAAGCAAGTATAAAGTTGAGACAGTTTTGAAGCAGGAAAAGAACTAGAAATAGATTTAAAAGGCCAAACTATGCTGATAATAACAGCCTGTAAATATTCTCATGCCAGAAAATGAGAGGAAGAGATTGGTGTATGACCTGGAAGTGTGAGAACTTAGAGAGCACTGGTTCAGTATTAACAGTTTGCTCATCTTTGGCATAAACTTTGAACAGTCCAGTTTACTTGTCGTGCATTTTGGACACAGATGTTGACTGTCGTAAGTGGATTCTGGGATAATAACCTAGTACTCCAGTGATGGGTAGTGCAATCCTGGGGGTAGGGTGGGGATGAAGCAGCCACAACAAAATTGTGCTGCCTCCAAAGAGACTTGTTGTGCCACAGAGAGCAAACCCAAAGCAACGCTTCTGCTTCCCTCATGAAAATGGCCTATGTTGTTCCACAGGCTGTGCCACTGATTTTGCCAGTGTAAGTCAACACCAGCAAATGGGGGCATTCCCAGACTGAAAGAGCTTCAGAATCTGACTAAAGCTGGCCCTGCCTGCCCCTGGGAATTCCCCTATCAGCACAAGCTGATCTCCTGTGCTCCAGGAGCACTGGTCATGTGGCCAGCCCTCAGGTCTGCTCACATTGCTGAAGCAAGTGGCATTTATGCCAGCACTATGGTCATGGCACCTCCTGAGTGGTTTTGCCTCCCCCACCCCGGATTGTACTCTTAACCTCAATTCTTTTAGCAACTCAGTTCAATGAAGGTGTAATTGCTTAATAGTAATTCATGTCTTCACAACACATTATAAAGAATTCAACAATGTTGCAAATTTACATGCTAAATTTATACGCATGTAGTCTACTCATCTTATCAAGAGGTTAATTCCCACAAATTACCCTGCAGTTTGAAGGAGAAAAAGAATAGATCGTAAATGAATCTCTTTCCAGACAGGTGGTAAATTAGTGGAATCTGGATCAAGCTGGATTTGGCAATTGGACTATACCATTGAGATCTGGAAAGGTATTTGTATCAGTGACATTAGTATTGATTAAAATAGCTGAACTGATATTTACCCATAAATGTAAAACAACTGATGGTTTAGCTGGTAAACTGTAACATTGTAAAGTGCATTAAAGTTTGCAGTCCTTTTCCTAGGACTGATATTTTGAAAGCATGACATTAAGCCTCAAAATCAGCAGATTCTCTCTTCACTTAAATTTATGTACTATACTTCTATAATAATTATGTATTCCTGTTCTTCCATAATGTCTTTCAAAACAGCATGCATGGGCAGTCTTTATTTGCACTGACCAGACCCAGCTCTGCTTAGTTTCAGAGGGTTTCTATATCATGTGTCTTCACTTCAGACACTTTTGTGATCTGTATCCCCCATTCCATTTTCAATGTGACTTCGCCAGTGTATCCACAGTTATGTTTTGCAACTATATTTCTTACAGATAGGGTTGCCAATGGCTGTTTTGCAGGGTTGACAGTATGGCACCATACCCCAATGAGCTCCCTCTCCTCCCCAAGCCCCACCACACTTCTCAGCCAGGCCCTACTACCCAAAATCTCCAGGTTTCCCATCCTATAGCTGGCAACCCTTTTAGGGAATTTTCTCACAGTTCAAGGAAGTGTTGTATAATGCCAGTTCTTAATGTAAGGACTAAACAACATTTGATTTGAACAATTTGATCTGTAGAGGAGCTTTGAGTCTGCTTCAACAGGAGACATTGGGGTATTAAATCAAATTATTATAATTATGTTTGATATCACAGCTTCCAGTTCTTTAGCTGGTTGTTGGCCTTTCATTACAATTTGAGTCTCATCCAGAGGCCTAGGGAGTTGTAATGTATCGGTGTAGTTTTCATGTGGATCCCAGCAGGGCTGCCTTCTGAATCTGACTAATGTTAATTTTGTCAATTTGAAGATTTTCCAAGTGCTGCCCAGTGTTTTTGGAATGATGCCCAGGGTGCCAGCTACCACTGGGACGACCTCTGCTGGTTTATGCCATAGTTGCTGAAGCTCAATTTTTAAATTGTAGTATTTAGTGACCTTCTCATGTTCTTCTTCAATGACATTGTTGTCACCAGGTACCACTGTGTTGATGATGGTCACTTTCTTGTCTTAGATCACTGTGATGTCCAGTGTATTATGTGCCAACACTTTGTCCATTTGGATTTGAAAGTCCCAAAGGATCTTGACCTTCTCATTTTCCATTACTTTCTTTGGATAATGTTCCCACCAGTTTTTAGCAGTTCTTATGTTGTAATTCTTGCATATATTTCAGCGGATCATCTTTATTAATAATAATAGGAGGCCAACAAAACTGTAGATCACGCACTCAGCTGCTG